>NW_026601926.1:0-30149 GCF_029448725.1 Salvelinus fontinalis
GGAGCATTGTGGTTCGTGGCGTATCTGTACGTACACAGCTTGTAAGTTGTTATAGCAGAGTTCGTACCCTGCCGAGCCGGGACCTTGCATGTGGAGCACAGCAAAAGCATCCCGTTCGCAACATCGTTGCCACCCTTGATCTCTTTATCAGAGAAAAACATAGCATCTATACCCAAAATGGACAGGTGTCCATTTTTCAAACTAGTCTTCAGCTGCTGCTCATGGATCTGGGTTAAGATGTACCCTAGCACCTTGCAGGCAAAGTGACCCTGTATGTCGACCGCACGGGGACATATGTCCGGAAGACAGGCCGCAGTGCACAGCTTGTAGACAGCGTTGGTCTCTAGGCAGATCTGTCCGAAGGAAAGCTGGTTCAGAGCTTTCAGCCTGTTCTTGTTCATCTGCTTCATGTAACCCCTCAGGTGGGGATAATCCTTCTCATCTGGAATCTCTGTCCACGGAGGGATCCATATGTCAAAGACAAAGTGGCATGCCAACTTCATGGCCTCAGCAAACACAAGCTGGTTGATGCAGAACGAAACCCTCCGACTGACGACTCCCGTGCACACAATGTGACTACCGTATAATGCCGCAAGGCATGCATCCCTGCTGGTGTCGAACCTCACGCCGAACTGCATTATCTCGGACTCTGCAATCATGGTCGCTGACTGTATCAGGTTCTGCCTATACAGACACACGGCAGCTATACGGTCCATCTTGAGTTTGACTACTGTGTCCTGTATCTGATTGGTGCTACGCGTGCGAGTTACATGCTCGGGAAACTCAGATTCCATGATCAGACACCGGTCGGCCCAAGCGTCGCTCACAAAGCCCATTGTGTTGGTGTTCCACACAAAGCCGCAGTTGTGGACAGCGTGGTACTTCACGGTGTCCACCTTGCCGCTGCTCATGTCTCTGGTTACCACATCGCTCTCCAGTACGCTGGTGTCTAACAGGTTCTTGAACGTATTGGGGATCACGTTGGACTCTTTGTCGACTGATTTCAAGTTCTTCTCGTGTGATATATGAGCGTCGTCTATCATGACTACACACGAGTTCCTCTTCTGCTTGTACTTGAAGGATTGCGGGGTGAAAGACGTCAGCGTCTCTATGCAGCCTTTCACCGTCCTGAACTGGTAGTTTAGCACGTTGTTTGCGTAACTCTTACCTTCACCGGGACCCGTAACGTTTAAGAGCATAATCCGTTCGATGGTGTACCTGGGAGCGGTGTTGGTGATAATGTAATTGAACGTCGTAGACGCCTGAAACAACCTTCCCACTTGAAGGCTGTCACAGAACAAGTAGCGCACCAATGCTTGGTCGTACACTTTCACCGGATTCAGAGGGTCCGAATGCTCCGGACAGTCATCGTCATTTCCAGGCGCCAGGTATAACGACTCGTGTATCTCGGTGAGGTCGTGACCGAGAGACAAGCTCGAGTTTCTCATTTTGTCGTCTATCACGTCTGTCAAACCTTGGTATAGTGAGTCTTTCACACTGAACTGGTGCCTGACAAGGATATTGAACACCATATCCACTATGCTCTCGAACTGTCTGCGGCCTCTGTACCTGACTTTCATTTCCTTGCTGAGGCGCTCCAGTTTACCCAGATGAGGGTACAGGTGCGCAAAGTAGTAGCTGTGGTCGTCTTTACTCACAATGAAGGGGTGATCCTCTGAGGCGTTGTAGAAACAAGAATATGAGGTCTGACACTCTCCGCTACACGCTCCAATGTGGTCCTTGGTGAGCCTCGTCTTGCAATAACACTGTCCTTTCCTCAGCAAAGACGCGATAGCTTTAGTTCTGCGTCTACTCTTTACATCACGTAATACCCTGGCAATGCGGCTCTTGGTGACGGGCATGTGCCTGTGGATCAGAGAGTTGAGAAATAGGTCCGGGTTCTCCCTGTCAATGAGTTTCTCCACAGAGTACCTGAATACCAAGAGACCTCTGATGTCAACCTCCATGCCTCCAGAGGACCTGTTGAGATCGACCGTGAAACGTTTCAGTCTTTCCACAAATCTCACATCCTCTGGAATGGTCGAGTTGTAGCACGTTTCAACAACCTTCTGGTTCAGCCATTGCACGCACGTCAGCTTAGACATGATTGCTAGGAACAGGTTCTTGGATTCACCTTTGCTTGTACTGTCTGTGATCCTCCCTATGGAGGTCTCCAGAACATTGAGATTTAGGTCCATTATAGACTCCGGTAAGGAAACCACCTGCCTCCCTGACTGACAGGCTGGGGTGTACATGGAACCCTGGAGTTCCTTCACCTTCTTCCTATCCACCTTGGTAGCATTCAGTGTATCACTGCGGATATCCACCCAGTCGAACATGGAGCCTAGCTCTCCCTTGCTGTCTCTCATCACTATCATAGCATTGTTGACTGATGATGCCCTTTTCCTAACCAATTGCAGTCGCATGAAAGCGTTGAACGCCTCCTCAAAGGCTTCTGTCATCTCATTGTCAGTTGCTTGATGTGGGGACGTGTCGTAATTGGTGTCAGACCTGGCGCCATCTCCTCTGAACACATCCATGTTCACACTCATGTTCATGAGTCTGAGCAACTGGGTACTGGACACATCCCCATCCGTATCACCAGAGGCGGCCAGTGTGCTTAACTGGGACTGTACACCGAGGCTAGACGACGGCGTATTTGTTTCACATGGCTCCTCGTTACTCATGTCTAGGATAAAACAGAATAGGCGCCCCTGAGCAAAATCCTCTCTGATAGGTGGTGACATACTGCAGAAATCTGTGTTCTCCAGAGTCACTTGGAGAACCTCGCCTTTGCAGCAATATGTCAGGTAAAGGAGAAATTGGAAAGTAGCTCTGTCCTTTGGTGACAACGCTCCGAAAGACAGCTCATCTGATATCCTATCGTGTAGTATGTCATTGTCAACCGCTAAGAAGAAGGCTCTCCTTTTGGAAGGCACGTTCACTGTTTCTAACACAGCTGTATTTGCTTGTCTGTGAGGCAAAACATTACAATAGGTTGACACCGTTGTATTTTTCTTAGTGGCCATGCTTTGATAGTGTTGTCTTCTCTGGTCTAACACAATTGAGAGCCCTAGAGCCTACTTCCTAACTCCTTGGCATACATGTTACACTAAACCTCATGTCCTTGACAGGGTACTTCAGCTCTGAACAGTGAAGTCAGTTTGTCTGAGTTAGATAAGTCAGCCGTGTTTGGATAGATGAGCTCGTGACTGAACCGGACACTTCAGCTCTGAACAGAGAAGTCAGTGTCTCGTATTTGGATAAGTCAGCCGTGTTCGGATACATGAGCACGTGACTGGATCGGACACTTCAGCTCTGAACAGAGAAGTCAGTGTCTCGTATTTGGATAAGTCAGCCGTGTTCGGATAGATGAGCATGTGACTGGAGACAGATAATTCAGCTCTGCTCGGATGAGCCAGCCGTGGTCGGGCACCTCAGACTTAGTCACAAATGGATAATTCAGCTCTGCTCGGATGAGCCAGCCGTGGTCGGGCACCTCAGACTTAGTCTCAAATGGATAACTCAGCTCTACTCGGATGAGCCAGCCGTGGTCGGGCACCTCAGACTTGGTCACAAATGGATAA
The DNA here is from genome assembly GCF_029448725.1 of Salvelinus fontinalis. Taxonomy (NCBI): domain Eukaryota; kingdom Metazoa; phylum Chordata; class Actinopteri; order Salmoniformes; family Salmonidae; genus Salvelinus; species Salvelinus fontinalis. The sequence continues at coordinate 3,588 of NW_026601926.1, forward strand.
CTCAGCTCTGCTCGGATGAGCCAGCCGTGGTCGGGCACCTCAGACTTAGTCTCAAATGGATAACTCAGCTCTACTCGGATGAGCCAGCCGTGGTCGGGCACCTCAGACTTGGTCAAAAATGGATAACTCAGCTCTGCTCGGATGAGCCAGCCGTGGTCGGGCACCTCAGACTTGGTCGCAAATGGATAACTCAGCTCTGTTGTGATGAGCCAGCCGTGGTCAGGTACCTCAGACTTGGTCGCAAATGGATAACTCAGCTCTGTTGTGATGAGCCAGCCGTGGTCGGGTACCTCAGACTTGGTCGCAAATGGGTAATTCAGCCCTGAACGGATAATTCAGGCCTGGTTGTGTAGGTCTGTACTTGGTTTCGATTAAGATCTTTCATCCTTTGCTCTCCATATGCTCCTTAGTTCAACATTTGATATCTTAGCATCAGTTGGATGCTTGATACCATACAAAGGGTTTCAGGTTGTCACTGAACAGTAGTTCTACGAAAATATGTGACTACACTCTGTAAAATAAAGTCCCCTAGGTCTCTTGAGTAACAATCATGAACAAAGCCGTGCCTTTCGTGGATTACTTTCCTGACATCTACCCCGAGCGTAGAGTTGTAAACCCTGACCTTGAACCTAATCTGGTAGGGGTGATGATCAAGTCTGTCCTCTTTAACAGACAGGAGGAGGCGCTGTTATGCAGAGGGTTGGTGGTGCAGGCTCGAGATATCAAAATCTACACTACGGTACACTTCAAAGTTACTGGTATAGCTCCTGTTGTGGGTTATGACCTAGACTTGGGTCGCGATCAGGATGGCGAGGAAGAGACCTGGGAGCTGGTTGGTAGAAATTGGTCTAAACACTTTGCTGCTGAGCCAGTGAACGTCCACGTTCTCCATGATGACATTAAGCGGAAAGTAAATGCTCTCGTTTTCCCGCTTAAATGTATATCCTTGGCCAAAAGGTATGTAGAATCTGTAAGGGGAGCACTCACTTTCGGAGACTTTTGCCCCGACAAGGGCTACTACATTGCTCGAGACGGTAACACGCCTGCCTTGTGCTCCAATGTCATGTTCGGTAGGGTCTATTTCATGTCTGCAAACAAGCTGAACCAGGTGCTCTCAGTATCCGAACTCATCTATGATCACGACCTGTCTGAGGCTGAGACTAAGCTCTTTGACAGTAAACACGTGGCCTATTTCTACAAGGCAGCGTGTCTGGACATTGAGACCGTGTTTGACAAATCATACCGAGACATGTCCCTAAGATGCGACTCATTCGCCTACAGGTTCCCCTACTGCACTGAGCGTACGGTCGAGGGCATGACAGAGTACAGGACTAAGCTGGTTCACATGCTAGACACTGGCAGGTCACAATTGCCAAAACATAGTAAGCACGTCTCTATCCCTACTCTATCTCCTGACATGCCAGGTCAGCAGCACGAGATAACCTGCATCTCTCTCGTGATCCTCAACTCCCACATACCCAAGACTTCACCTGACCACCACAGGAAGAAGCTGATAGTTGTCTATAACAAATGTAAGGTAACACACAACCACCAACCAGAGGCTGACCACGAACTAGCCAGGGGTGCCGGTATAGACGATGTCAGAAGGATTATGTTTTACCCGTGCTCCGGAGAACTCGCAGTCCTGGAGAAGATGATCCAACTGCTGTACAAGTACGGCATAGAACTGCTGTACGTGTTCAACGCCGAATTCGATGTGAGAGTGATCGAGCAGCGTGTGCATTTTTACACTCAATCGAATTACACCAAGTTCCGAGACGCCGTTACCCAGGAACGAGGAGCCTCGCTATTGCGAGCCTGGTACGGCCTCTTTGTCACCAAGGCCCTGGCCCATGACATGGTACCGTTCTTCCAGTTTGAAAACGTACGTTACCTTGATATGTACAAGGAGATGCTGAAGAGCGTAGGCTCTGTGTTGCTCAACGGAACCTTGACCGAGTACAAGCTCCAACTGATATCTGTGCACATCCAAACGTTCAACAAAGACAAGGCCAAGCTGGGCCACTTCAAGATGAACAGCTGCGGTGTGAACATCATAGATCTGTACAGGATGGCGGGGACCAGAGATATAAAGTTTGCGTGTACCAGCATGAAGTTGAACGACGTGGCACCCTTTGTCATCTCCAAGGTCAGGAAGCTACACAGAAAGGTTCCAAAGGACACCAGAAAGCTTTGCAAGCTAGCGGACGTGGGTTACTCTAGCATGGACGAGATGATCAGACTCGGAGGTAGGAGTCTATTTGCCGTGCTCGTCTACAACTTGGTCGACTCACAGCTGTGCGCCAGGCTGGCTAAAGTTCTCAACCCAGTATCAACTCTGTTTCATCGATGTAGGGCCACTCTCAATATAGACGTGGTGGTACACGGGAGAGGGGATAACTTTTGCGGCTTTGTGCAGAGCATTCACTCGGTTCAGATCCCCCAGCTCAAGTTTACACTCGATACCCTCAGAGTGAAAGCGGGACCCCTGGGCATGGAACTGAACAGCCGACTGCGATGGGATCCTAATCTCGCCTCAGACAATGGTGACAGTGACATGTGGAAGGGAGGATCTGTGTGTGACCCACTCACTGGCCTACACTACTCGGGGCCCGGCATGGGTCTGGAGCTGTCCTTTGACTTCTCCAGTATGTACCCCTCGATCATGTGCGCTCTCAACATCTCACCTGAGACCACCATCCCCTGGCCTCCCGTTGACTTTCCCCACGATCTATCGGGTTGGGTGTGTTACAACTGGGAGGCTGAGGGGTTTCAGTACGCATCGCTCATTCTCAAGTACGACCAGACCCAAGGCTGCTTCATCCGTGCCCCGGGCATATTCTCTTCCTCGGTAGAGTACTATCTCAACCAGCGAGCTGAGTTCAAGAGGAAACTCAAGAACCCTGACATCAGCGAGGCCGAGCGGGTCTACTACAAGCTACAGGAGGGAGAGTGTAAAGTCCTAGCCAACTCCTTCTACGGAACGGCTCCTCGTCCCTGCGGGCCTCTCATATCTGGCCACGGCAGGCAACAGATTGCCGTTGTAAACAACTGTGTGTCTACGTTCTACCAGCACAGCTGCCCTGTTGTCTACGGAGACACTGACAGTGTCATGGTCTCAGTCGGATACGGTCCCCGGGACATCCCCGAAAGGGACGTGTCTGATGTAGTCGTGCACAGAACAGATACGCCCCGGTCCGGGGACACTGACATCAAACTCCTCGAGAGCTTTGCCTGTGATGGCCGGAAAGCTGTGGGTGACATGTTTAAGAGGGCTGGCTCCCAGGTGCCTGCCTTTCTGGACTACGTGCACACTGCCTTGGTTGAGGACACTCTCGAGAGGATGTACGTGATAGGCAGAGGTAACACACACCGAAATGTAGCCAGAGACCCGAAAGGAACATTCACCAAGGAAGGATATCCCGTCTTTGTGGCAAGAGTCCCTGGGTCCGAAGAAGTTGCGGATGTCACAGGGCCCTTCGTTAAAGACAGGAGAGTCAAGCTGGAGTATGAAAACAGTTGCTCGGTCTACTGTCACGTAGCTAAGAAGACCTACGTGGCTCTCAGTCACAACCTAGACGACAAGGGTGATCTGTCTTCGATCTCCGTAAAGGTCAGGGGGCTGTCGGCCTTCAAAAGTATGCGCTCCCCTTGTGATTCTGCCGTGACGGACACCTTCATATCCTGCGTCATGAGGGGAGACTGTGTCAAACTGGAGACTGACGTGTTGTCCTGCTTTTCAACCTCTCCCTGGCACCAGCTCAAGGCTGGAGATGTAATCTTATACCTGGAGAGGGAACCGATCCTGGACGATCACGGGCAGTGGTTAGACTTACATCGAGCTAGCTCCTTCCTCACCTCTTACCGAGTGGACGATGTTATAACGTTGAAGCTGGACTCTGGGTTCTCTGCGGTCTCTACGACACTGGTTCCCGTACAGGGCTACGAGTCTGCGTCGAGCGACACCATCACAGTGAGAACGCTGTACAAGGACTGGAAATACTGCATGAACCACATGTTCTCGCGCAAGGAAGCCATCCTCAGAGACCTGTTAGCGTGCAAAGCATCGCAACTCATCGCGTCCAAGATGGCAGCAGGGTTCTTTCCTTGGAGCAGTCTCATCAAATCATCAAAGAACAAGCACTTTAGTCAACAAACACTGGATCGCTTGCAGGTAGCCAACTCCAGTGTTAAAACGACCTACCTAGAAACTGTGAAGACGTGGCTACAGCACATTACAGGACTCTCTGTCAAGCCAGTCGAATGCCCCGAGTATCACAAGTGTAACCCTTGCGAAGCAGCCTTCTACAGATACCCCTTGAACCTCCAGGCTAACACAGGGTGTATCACGGCCATGTTCGGTGGATCGCTCATATGCGAGGCCAAGCGTTCCGACACAAGCGTGGTGTCTGACGGTGATAATGAACACGGGTCCAAACCCGTTAGAGATGACAACACGGAGGAGCATCACACCCCGGCCCCCAGAACCCTAACGCCAATCGATTCCTCGTCTTACACAGAGATCATTTCACACCCCTACCAGCCTTTCAACAAATGTTTCGCCAACTCCAGGGTGCTGATAGCTCACTATGCTGACTCTACCTTGGTGAACCGCTCTGGAAAGCTTTTAGCTCACTGCATTATAGACTACTGCTTACCCCGCTACATGTACAGTTCTGCCCTTGGCTCCCACAGCCTGGATGATTGCAAAGAGCACTTGCTCACCTCAATCTCCTCAGTCAGACAGAGGTTGAAGAGGGCAACCACGGCTTTCAACGCGGTAATGAACAACTGCCCTGAACACATGATACCCGTCTGCGGTAGTAGTGAGTTGGAGCACCTAAGGATCAACAGGGAAACTGTGGCGCGTCTGCCCGGTGAGAAACTCGAGGTCTGCAGCAATGTGATCACCAAGGACATGTCCCTACAGCCCCGTGATGTCTACAGGAACCTAAGCGCCTCGCTCGGGAAAAGGCTCACGGAAGCCATATCGGAAGGCATACTGTCCCTTGTCGACAACGACTCTTGCTCTGACGCCTCCATCTTGCTTTCGTTGCCGATTGTCATGTTGCAAGACGCTGGGATCACCTACTCTACTACTGGTAGGCTTTCCATAGTGAGAAGCGAGCTGTGCGAGAGGACTCTAGTTGACCTGGCAGGCCTTCTGTATCAGACTGTACTCATGTTGCAGATACAGACCCCTGACGCGTTCAGCTCTGGGCCCGTTATGTACCCAGAATCTGTTCTTTGCATCATGCCGTACTGTTGCGCCGACGCAAAAGTCATGAGAACCTGGATCGAGACCTTTAAGGAGAAAAAATGGATCACCCCTGTCCGGGCCACGCTCGGAAAGAGGAGACGTCCTCCCTCTGACTGCAGGGTGGTTACGTATCATTGCACCGGTTGTAAAAACTTCTACAAGGACCTGTTCACCAACAATATCCCCGGTCACAGGCTTATCCAGCGTGTCTACGGTGAAGACAAGAAGAGAAGGATAGGACGGTGTGTCAATGAAAGACGGTGGCTCTCGTGATCGAGACGAAAAGCACTGTATATACCATTTCGTATACATGCATTGAGTACAGACCGGTGATAGTATACCTTTAGCATCCCAAGCACGGGTAAAGATGTCTTTCAGTCAGAAGGAGTATGTGTTCACCCATACAATGAACAAGGTCAGTGAAGCACATCAGCCTACCATGTTCAAGATTGACTTGCAAGGGCTCATACCCTTTGGAGACTGCAGCACTCTGTTCATCATTGACAACATGACAGTTACCGCATACAAGCAAGGCACCTTGGACAAAATACCAGTCAAGTTCACTGTCCTCAATGACAACAAGACAAGGATCCTGACTAATGATCCATCTAAACTTTCATCCCAGTGGAACGTTGACATTAACGGTGGCTCCTGTATCAAGATAGCTGGCACGGACACAGTGCCTTTCAATCGAACCCTATCTGTCTATGATGACGACAACAGGCAGGCTCTCATCAATGTCTTAGCCTTCATGATGTCAAACAGTCTCTGGGCCTCGGACAGAGCGAAAGGAGCTTTAGACGTTCTGGCCGCTTCTCCCCGAGGGGAGTTTCAATTCATATGCGGCCTGTGTTCGGCGAAAGGCTTTGTCAGCATTACCAGGGGACCCAGTGGAATAGCATCCTTTTCTTTCCCCCAGTGTGCAGACAGCTACGTGTGCGTACCTTCCCATCAACTCGGCACTGACAAGGACTATGATGCTCTCAGAAATGTCCTAGCTCTTTGGCGATCTGTCTCCCTCGACGACCTTGGAATTCTCCACAGAGTCACTCAGGAGATGGCAATGGCAACCCCGCGAGCCTTCCAAGACCTCGACTGTACATCTTTCCCTCCTAGACACATGTATGGTGGGGGTATTGTCATCCCATATGCTTTGATGAAATACGTCTCCGCACTGTACCAGACCATGAGCGAGTACGCGGACAACATTGCCATTGTAGACGAAAATAGGCCTCACATCAAAGTCTTGATCCAGAGCCCCTCTGAAAACATAGGTGAAATCACTGGGCATCTCTCAATCACCATACTCTATGGAACAACACTCTGGGACATATACACCAAACTCATCCATGGGCTGAGGCTTGCAGAGGGATGTGAGGAAGAAGACATTGACAGTCTTTCTACTGTCACACAGTTAAGCACCGAGGTGTTGATCAGGAGAACCCAGTTGAAGTTTATGTTGAATAACCATATGTCTTTAAGGGATTGGTATAACTTTTACTATGGGTCAACATGTATGGGTTAACAACAATTGCGTGATATGTGCAGGAGGACTATGTTATACAGTAATGTTTCACAAATATATTGAATAAAGGCAAAAGACACCATTGATTTGGTTTATTCATTTCAAGAAAAAGTACACTCTAGCTGTAACATTGTATAATATCTTACAGAGTATGTTATGAAAAGAGTTCACTATTCATATCCATAGCCTTGTGCTGAGAATATCGAACCCTCTTGTGTCCTTCGATCCTACTCCATCCTTGTCATTGTCTCCCCTCACATTAGGGGGAAGGTCGTGGCACAAAAGTTACATTCCTAGCCCCTCTCATGTAGTCAATCAACTCTCCTATGGTGTAGAAGTGTAGATTGGTCCCACATCGAAAGCCAGACCCATGGAACATGATTTTGTATACCTTTCCTTTCCCTGTTACAATGTCAAAGAGGTATCCAGAGCGATGTTCATCCATGTAACATACTGCAGCAGCAGGGTTGAAGTTTTCACTTTGCATACTCTTTAGACTGTTTAACAAGGCAGTGTGCTCACTTGACCCTGGGGACCTACCATTTGGCGACTGCCCAAGAGACAGTCCCCACCATGCACTCTTTAGTAACTGTATCATAGTATGCATCTCTTCCACTACACGTATGCAAGTCCCCTTGCTTTGACCACCAGGTATGGCTCTAGGTCTAGCCATCAGGTACCCTCCTGGGTAATTTGCAATCATGTCTTCTATAATTTTTGCTGGTTGACTGTATTCCCACTCTAGGAAGTCGGTGCATTTGTAACGGCCTCCAGTGACATATATGGCGAATGAGATAATGTCACAATCCCCTGTCTTCATCATACATGAACACACTCCTCCGGGCTCCGCTCCACGGTAGTCCGCTATGGCAAAAGCTCCCACCTTCACCTCGGGTCTATTGAGGAAAGATATCATTTGTTCCTCAGATACGGAACCCCACCAGTGGTCACCCAGTGACTCTACAAATGAAAGCCATGATCTGTCCAATAGAGGCCAGTTTCCATAGGTCACTTCCATCCCAGTCATTTCGAATGCACACTTGATATTTCTTCCCCAGTGCTGAGAGAGGCAAACTGTTAACAGATCCTAAGAACAGACCTTGCTATTTAACTGCCTCCCTGTAATGCTCGGTTGGGTAAACACAGAGAGTTGGACAGCACAGAAACAGTTGGACGAGTGCCCAGAGCTGGATAAACAAATAGAGCCGTTGCCTAGGTGAAGGGAAGATAAACAGACAGGGCTGGAGAAAGTAAGCCTGTGTGTACAGCATAGACAGGGTTGGATGAGGCTGTGTGGACAGCATAGACAAGGTTGGATGAGTGCCCAGGTGACGGGAAGATAAACAGACAGGGATGGAGAAAGTAAGCTTGTGTGGACAGCACAGACAAGGTTGGATGAGCATGTGTGGACAGCACAGACAAGGTTGGATGAGCCTGTGTGGACATCACAGACAAGGTTGGATGAGTGCCCAGGTGATGGAAAGATAAACAGACAGGGATGGAGAAAGTAAGCCTGTGTGGACAGCACAGAAACAGTTGGACGAGTGCCCAGAGCTGGATAAACAAATAGAGCCGTTGCCTAGGTGAAGGGAAGATAAACAGACAGGGCTGGAGAAAGTAAGCCTGTGTGTACAACATAGACAGGGTTGGATGAGGCTGTGTGGACAGCATAGACAAGGTTGGATGAGTGCCCAGGTGACGGGAAGATAAACAGACAGGGATGGAGAAAGTAAGCCTGTGTGGACAGCACAGACAAGGTTGGATGAGCATGCGTGGACAGCACAGACAAGGTTGGATGAGCCTGTGTGGACATCACAGACAAGGTTGGATGAGTGCCCAGGGCTGGATAAACAAGTAGAGCTGTTGCCTAGGTGACGGGAAGATAAACAGACAGGGATGGAGAAAGTAAGCCTGTGTGGACAGCACAGACAAGGTTGGATGAGTGCCCAGGTGACGGAAAGATAAACAGACAGGGATGGAGAAAGTAAGCCTGTGTGGACAGCACAGAAACAGTTGGACGAGTGCCCAAGGTCTGGATAAACAAGTAGAGACTTGCCCAGGTGGTGGGGAGATACACAAGACAGGGCTGGAGAAAGTAAGCCTGTGTGGACAGGACAGAAACAGTTGGACGAGTGCCCAAGGGCTGGATAAACAAGTAGAGACTTGCCCAGGTGGTGGGGAGATACACAAGACAGGGCTGGAGAAAGTAAGCCTGTGTGGACACAACAGCCACTGTATGATGAGTGGTAGATGAGTAGCTAAACACCTTAGCTTGGATGAATAGATAATGTGTGGATTTAGAGACAAGGTTGGATGCACGCAAGTGGTTGAGTAACAGGCCAAGGATGAATAACCAAGGCATTGTGGCATGAATGGAGCCCTTTTGGATAGCACAGACACGGTTGGATGAAGCAGTACCGGGTGGATAGCCCAGCTATAATGACTTTGTGAAACATGTGTAGTTGCAACGGTACTGCTCTTTGTAATGTATGTGAATAAAAAGAACAAGGCTCTGACATGACTGGTGATACACTTTATTGATTGCATGTCAAAACAATGATATGTAATGTATATTACATTGACACATATACTGTCACAAATATTAATTGAGATGTACAGTAATACAATGGTCATGGCCTATACCTCTGGTCATACGGGCTAGTCTGTATGGAACGTTTGAGACTGGGTAGGCCTCCACTTGACTCCACTGGTCCCCTCCTTCTCCCTCCTGTTACATCCATCTTGCTCATGCACAGGTCCTGTGTTGTAGAAAGGGGTCTTGGTACAAAGGAAACCTTTACAACCGTTGTCATATGGTCCAGCAAACTTGTCATTGAGTTAAAGTGTATATCTGTATCAAGCACAAACCCAGACTTATCAAACGTGACCTTGTATGGTTGTCCTTTTGCTGTTACAATTTCGAAGAGGTATCCATATTCCTCTTCATCCATGTAACAGATCGCTGCAGCTGGCTTGGGGTATTCATCTTCCATCTTTTTTAGGTCCTGTATAACTTCAATGTGATTTGATGACATTGGGGAACTGCCCGTCGAATGTCCCCACCATGCACCCTCTAGTAGCTGTATCATTTCACGCATCCCTTCCACTACACATTTGCCAGACCAATTGTTCTGTTCATCAGGTATGTCTCTTGGTCTAGCCATCAAGTAACCGCTTGGGACTGCTTTAAGCACATCGGTTATTAGCTGAACAGGGTCACCTCTGTCCCAGTCTAGGAACTCAGTGCATTTGTAATAGCCTTGGGTGACGTGTATATCAAATGGGATGAGAGTATTGTCAGTGCTCTTCACCATACAGGAACACACTCCTCCCTGCATGTCACCAAAGTAGGCCGTGATGGCAATAGCTCCTACAGTAACTTCGGGTCTATTTAGGGATGACATTAGCTGCTCTTTAGAGACGGAGCCCCACCACCTCTCACCCAGCCATTCTACCAGTGGAAGCCAGGATCTGTTCAATAGAGGCCAGTTGCCATATTTCCTTTGCTTAGCGACACGGAGTGAGTCGAATTGTCTTCTCCCCATATAGGCCATCTTCCAACCACTTACCTATTTTGCTATGTGTATGTAATTGGTATCATAGTTCTTGTGATTCAGCCATTGTAAATAGTAGGAAAAGTGGAACCATACCCCAAAGCCGCACACTCTCACCAACCCCAGGAAAGGGCCTTATGTTTTCTAACTGTTGTTGCTAGAGACGTGGCTAGTTGCTCATCATGATTATGATCACATGCAGCCTTACGAACAGCTTTCACCTCTGTACAACCACACCTAACCCGTAACTTAACCCACTCATGAAAAGGTGTTTAACTGTGACACCTACTGCAACTGTCGCATTTAACAGCTAATCATGGACCTATATCTCCTTACCTCAGGCAATTGTGCATTTCCGACCTCTAATCATGTCAGAGGAGAGTGGTATAGAAACTGACAATAGCGAGCTGAGCCTGGTAGGAGAGACGCATGTTATATCATACTCTATAGACACCTCTTTCATAGACCATACTCAGGCATTTAACTTGTACTGATTCTAACACTCGTCTCTATTCCACAGGTATCTACCATAATCCTGACCCGTTCTGTAGGTACTCGGTTTGATGTCCTTTCATTCACTGTTGTAAAGTATACCATGTATAAGTGATACATTTCCCATGTCTTTAATACACATTCAGGAGAGTGATTACATACTATCGTCTGACGATGAGGGACCTAGGAACCTTGTCTTGGAACAAGCTCCTCCACTGTTGCCCCCAGAAGTCGTCAACCGGCCTCAACCTCACCTAGCATTACCTCCTCTTCCCCAGTTGAACAATGCAGAAGATGAAATGGTAGATATGGTAGTGTATACTGTGATGACACTTTTGCTTGTGTGTATGACTTGTTGGTAATGTGGTTATGTCTCTTTCGCTCAAGTATATGGCCGATGATGAGGATGGAGCTGATGCGGATGGAGATTATGATGATGGAGATGACTAGGTTGCAATGTGTTGAGATCTAACTACACTGAACCCATTTTATTCATTTTTGAGCTGCCACTATGTCCTACTTTTGGTATGGATGTATGTAAATGTTATGTACTCTGTAAATAAATGTGACCTGGTATTCTTGCTCAGGATATTATTGTCTTTATTCACAGAAGGATATGGACATTGAATAATACACCACAAGCACTTTGTAATGGCACATTTACCAAGCGATATGACAGTGATTACATATGCTCTCCACCTATATCTTTCCTACTCTAGACATTGTGTCTGGCATCTGTGACACCTGGGTGACGTTCCAGGCCTTCATCCCCAAAGATGTGGTTCTTTGGTCGGGCAACAAAGGTTGCATCTTCAAGGCAGCAGATGCGGGAAAGAATAGATGTGATATATGGAAAGTGTACACCTGTCCCAATCGTAAACCCCAAGTTATCAAACGTCACCTTGAATCTCTTTCCCTTGGCAGTTACAATATCAAACAGGTATCCCAAACTGTCCTCATTCATATAATGGATTGCGGCAGCTGGGTTGGTGTGCTTGTTTGTCCTCATTCGTAGAAGCTCTATCACTTTACCATGTGGTGGGGACATTTCCAAACTGAGGAATGCAGCTCCCCACCATGAGCCTTTTATCAGCTTTACAATATAACGCAGCTCGTCCACAATTTGTGTCATAGCAAAGTATTTGGGGTCATGAGCCATCCACCTGGGTCTACGTAGCAAGTGTCCTTCTCCCAGTTTACGCACCAGAACTTTCATAATGTCAATAGGAGTTGAAAATAGACCTTGTACCATATCGGTACAGATGTACCTGCCTCGACTAATAACAACAGTAAAGGTCATGACTGAATCCTGTGTCTTCACCATAATCGAACACACTCCTCCTTGCATGCCACCGAAGTGTGCTGCGACGACAATGTCCCCTTTGCGACTGTTAGATGTATCCATGAATGTGATAATCTGCTCTTTAGAGACTGATCCCCACCAGCGCTCCCCCAGCCATTCTAGGAAGGAATGCCATGATGTGTTCAGTATAGACCAACTAAGCATGCTTTCCATCGAATGTTGCTTTCTCGAATCTTCCACAGCTGGAATCGAGTCGTGACCATCTTCACAGTAAACCTGTAACTCGCCACCCTCTTCGCTGTAGTCTTCGTTGCTGTCCACCACCTCGCCATCGTCAACCTCTTCATCGTACACGTCTTCACAGTCCACCACCTCGTCGTCGTAAACCTCTTCATCGTACACGTCGTCACAGTCCACCACCTCGTCATCATCGACTTCTTCACATTCCACGACAGCGCCGGTGTCAACCTCTTCACCATAGACCTCTTCACAGTAGACCACCTCTTTGTCGTCAACCTGTTCACTGTAGAGCTGTTCACTGTCGACGTCTTGGGTGTGGACCTCGTAGTCTGACTCCTCGGAATCGTAAATGTCGTAGTCCACAAGACTATCGGTTGAACGGGGACTGGTTTCAGCCTCTTGGTCTCTGGTATCCTCCATGTCAGCACCGGGAGTATCTCGGTTATGGGTATAGTCCTCTTGACAATTGTCCTGATAATCATCACACATCCAATCCTCGTAGTCACCTGCCATGTCCGCTCCCGAACTGCTTTCGGAATCAGATGATTTGGAGCCTGAGGACCTAACTGCTTGTGGTATATGGCTGTTCCCAATCTCATAACCCTGGCAGTAACCGTAACAAGACTGAGTCTGAGGCCTCTTGACACAAACGACTGTCTCGTAATGGTTCCGACTATTCTCCAAATATATGCCCTGCTTAGACACCTCTAAACCATTAGATCTGTATTCAATCCAACGGTTGGTATAGTATGTATATATGCTTACCCCCAACATGTCTGCAGCTGCTTGAATCTCCACTTCGGTCGCCCAACTACCTAAACAATTCATGTTGGACTCCGTAATGTACTCTGACACTGAACGGTAACACACTCTCAGGATGGTCCTATACATATGTTGTTTGCTCTGTAGCTGCTGCACCACCGCATTTCGAATTGGCTCATGGTACTCCTCTGTACCACACAGTGCTTCACTGACCGCTCTGAAGAAACAATTTCCGTCACCTTTTATTTTCACATTCTTACACGGAGCACCTAACACACCAGACGCAGTATGACTGAGAGACCTCTTCTTGCACTGCACCTTCAGCCTAGTGCACAGCAGCTGGGCATCTTCAACTGTAACAGGGTTGAACTGCAGCTCTCTGCATGTGCTGCCACTAACAAAGTCAATGTCCGAGTCGTCGCTACTGTCATTCTCCTTTGCTGTATTACAATATCTGAGTGTATAGAAAGACTCTGATTTCCCATGTGCCATTGTACACTCTGTTCTGCTTCCTGAGAGACGTCAGTATGGTCATTAATATATCGCTTTGGCCCCTATTGTCAAAGACCCACAGTTCTGCAGACTGAGCCATGATAGGGCGGGCCTAAGGAAAGCGTCATCAATCACACAGAGCTTAACAGAAGCCACAGGAGCCTATAAGGCTTCCATGCTTGCTGACTGAGTCATAATAGGGCGGGCCTAAGGAAAGCGTCATCAATCACACAGAGCTTAACAGAAGCCGCAGGAGCCTAGAAGGCTTCCAGGCTTGCTCACTGTGAGGGCTTGGGTAGCCTTGTTATAGTTTATAATGCTGTTGAATGCAAGTAAAAAATAAAGTATGCTCAGACAAGCAACTGTCAAGTGTTACCAACTGTACTTTATTGATAAAAGAGGTCCACATCACCATAGTACCAAATGAATACAATATAACATTTCAACTGTTAGGATATTTACATCTCCCCCATACTTTCTCGGAGCAGTGTCAGATTCAGTGACACCGATGACAAGTCCATCATCCTCACACCTTCAGTCTTCAGTACACTGAGACCCAGGGAATGTAGTCTGGCACCAGTGTTCACGTTGTATCCGGTACAGTCCACAGGACAGGCTGCGTAGTAAGGCCGATCTACCACGGCTGTTCCGGGACCATCCATGTCTCTTCCAGATGCACAATTCACCAAGATCTGTACACCTGCCTTGTATTGTGATCCACTGGGTATTAGAGACTGAGTAGACGTTGTCTTCCAGTTAAACACCACAGAGAACACTGAGACGTCAGGCTTTCCTTTTCCGTAGTAGCGCACTAGAGTGATAGGCAGACATTTACCATCAAGTTTATACACTTGGTATGGTTTCATCAATGTCACCCGGTAAGTAACGTTCCAGGTGTCAAATTGCCTACAAATGTTCCTGTAGCAATAACCTTTCTCTACCCCAATGAGGTCAGGCATAGAGTGGTCATCCGAACCACCTTGGATAGAGCGGGCCACTCTAGATTTTCCTTGTAATCCGGGTCTGTCAAACTCAGGGCCTCCGTTCACAAACTCAGGGCCTCCGTTCATAACCCCATTTTCCCCGTCAAACTCAGGTCCCCCATCCATACCACGATATTCTCCGTCAAGGTCAAGTCCCCCATCCACACCCAGGTATTCTTCTTCAAGCACAGGTCCATCACTGATTACACTGTGCTTTTCGTACAGATGCATACATAGAGACAAGTGGATTGTTGCAACGAAGATGAACAGGTTACCCATAATAGTCCTACTTGTTATAGCTGATACCTCTTCCCCAGTGTTGATAAATGTAAACTCTTGTAACAACCCAAACTGACTTATAAGTACTTCCCTGTATTAGTGCGTTGGCTAGAACATCAAGTTTTGGATAACTGATACGTGGTTTGCTACACTACTGAAAGCTGGATCTATTGTCACAACCTCCAAATTCCACAGACAGGATACAACATAAAGTTTTGGATAACTGAGAGGTTGTGGTGGACACTCACAGATTCAACATTACGGCCAAGGGCCCTGTGTGCGAAGTGACAGGCTGTCCCCCCGTACTGCCCTTGGGCCCCGTGTGAGTTTGGGTATTGATTCTAAAAACGCCCCCCCCTCCTGCACTACCTTCCCTTGGTTGTGGATATTGTGCCTTTTGGGTATGGTTGTTGTTACATAACCCTCCCGTTGTCCTTCTATTATGCCTAGCACACAGTGTCCCCCCCCGGGTCACTCTGTCCCGTCTTGGCTAAAGGCCCAGTGGGCACAAGTGTGACAGTATGGGTGTGAACAGCCTTTGCAGATGTATTTCTTACACCTGCAGCACGCTGTGTGTGTCTTGGCGTCCTTCTTGGGTGGGCAGACCTGACACCTCTTCCTCTTACTCGCCCCCAGCGGTGCGGCCGGGGCGGCGGCGGCGGCCGGGCCGGCGGCTCGCTCGCGGGCCTGCGGACGAGCCTCGGCGGATACACGCTCGCCCCGGATGACTTTGACAAGTGCGGACGCGGCTTCGGTGCGGGGGAGACGCTGCCTTCTTTGGATCAAGGGCTTCACGAGCGCCTTTCCGAGCTGCTCCAGGAACACCCTCCTCTTGTTCCGCTTCCCGGGCATCCAGTCGGGGTTGATCTCTCGCCATATGACAAAGGCGTTGTAGGAGGACACGTCGAGGATGTTGTGGAAGATGACCAGGGGCCAGCGGGCGGTCATCCGTCTGCAGCTGTAGGTCCCGACCACCTTGTCTAGGTTGTCCACGCCGCCCTTGTTGCAGTTGTAGTCTAGGATGAGGGCCGGCTTCCGGTCTCGGCGATCGCTGACGTCGGGCTCCGCGTGCCGCGTGCTCAGAAGCAGCACGTTCTTATTTCTCTTTGCCAGGTAGGACACTAGAGTGGCGGTGGGCGTGAAGGCGAACCTGGAGGACGAGACCTGTCTGCCCTTGGACTGGAGCAGCGCGGGAGGGAGCTCGGGCTTGTTCTTTCGCACCGTGCCCACCATGGTGAGGTTCCTCTCGAGGAGCCGCTGCCCGAGTTCGTAGGAGGTGAAGAAATTGTCACACGTGACGTTGTGACCGGCCGGCAGTCCCTCGGTCAGATCGAGGACGACGCGCGCGCCCTGGTTCTTCTCGGGGCATCCGCCGGCCGCCTTGCCGGTGTACACTTGCATCTTCCAAGCGTAGCTGGACTTGGCGTCGCAGGCCACCCACGACTTGATGCCGTATTTGGCCGGCTTGCTGGGAATGTACTGTCGGAAAGGACAGCGTCCTTGAGGCGAGGGAGAGGGGAGGGAGAGGAGAGGGAGAGGAGAGGGAGAGGAGATTAGCAGGAGATTAGCAGCAGCGTCATCGTTACAGGCTCACCATCGGGGCGCACTGCGTTTACGTTACACGCAGCCGCCGCCGCCGCCCGTGCCACTGCCCATTGCTACTGCTGCCCATTGCTACTACTGCCGATTGCTACCGCTGCCCGTGCTACTACACGTACATACACAGATACATTGACTGCTACCGCTCTCTATGCACAGATACATAGACTGCCCGTGCTCTCTACGCCACGCGTACAAACGCAGATACATAGACTGCCCGTGCTCTCTACGCCACGCGTACAAACACAGATACATTGACTGCTACCGCTCTCTATGCACAGATACATAGACTGCCCGTGCTCTCTACGCCACGCGTACGTACACAGATACATAGACTGCCCGTGCTCTCTACGCTACGCGTACGTACACAGATGCATAGACGGTACCTCTGAACGGGACCAGTTGTTCGTCCACCGTCACTTCGGGCCCCGGGTTGTAGAGGGCCTGCAGCCGCTCCTCCCACAGGTCCCACACCTCTCTCACGGCCGCCAGTCTGTCGGTGGCGAGTCTCGCGGGTCTCGACTGGCGGTCGTCGAATCGCAGCAGCCTCGAGTACTTGTGAAACGCCTTGAGCGGCATGGTGGCGCGGAACACGGTCCTGCCGCTCTCGGCGTCCCACAGGCTGGCCGCGGCCTCGCCTCGGGACCTGTAGACGCCGGCTAGGATCAGCAGCCCTACGTAGGCGCGCAGGTCGGTGGAGTCCATGGGTCGCCAGCCGTCGCCGTATTTTCTCACCCCCTGCAGATTGGTCATGTCCACGATGATCCTTTCTATCGCCGGTGTGACAAACAGCCGGAAGGCGGACTCGATGTCGAGCGCTCGCGACGCGGCGTAGGCCGTGGGGCCCGGCGTCACGGCGGGGCAGGGCGGGCGGATGGCGCGGGGTCGGTCCGGGCCGCGATAGGCCGCGGAGGACCATTTGATTTTGCCGTTTTTCGACAGCAACGTCTCCCTTTCTCGCTCTGGCTCTCTGGCTCTGTCTGGCTCTCTGTCTCGCTCTCGGGCAGCGGCCGCGTCTCCCTCCGGCTCTTCCTCCGGCTCTTCCTCCGGCTCTTCCTCCGAAGAGGAGCACGACCGCGAGGCCGAGTCGTCTCCGTAGTCGTCCGCGTCGCGCTCGGGGTTGTATTCCTCACCGTCTTCATCTTCCGAAACGTCCTCCTCTTCGGAATCGCAGTAGTCTTCTTCGTCTTCTTGGTCGACGCTGGAGGATATCTGTTCCAGGACCTGAGCCGCGCTGAAACCGGGACTGCGAGGCGTCGTAGGCGGAGGCAACACGCTCGACGGGGTCGTATTCCTCGTCGCCGTCGTCCTCGTCGTCGTCCTCATCATCGTCCTCATCTTGTTCTTCTTGTTGTTGTTGTTGTTGTTGTTGTTCTTGTTGTTGTTGTTCTTGTTCTTGTTCTTGTTGTTCTTCTTCTTCTTCCTGACAATATTAGTAGGCTCTCTACGCCCTGCTTACTGTCGTAGGCGGAGGGCTCACGCTCGGCGGGGTCGTATTCCTCCTCGTCGTCGTCCTCGTCGTCGTCCTCTTCTTCTTCTTCTTCTTCTTCTTCTTCCTGACAATATTAGTAGCCTCTCTACGCCCTGCTTACGGTGGCCACGTGAATGGGACGAGGCACGCGAATGGACGAGGCGCGTGGTCGGCCCTGCCTGCTCCTTCGGCCCTTCGGCCCTTCGCCCCTTCGGCCCTTCGGCCCCTTGGCCCCTTCGGTCCCATCCGGGACGCTCGGCTGGCCTACCCGCGTGATAGCACCGAGGTCGTGCACAGAGTTGGTGGGGACAACTGGTCCCTGCCGGGGTCACTCCGACCCGGCCCAGACAGAGGGGAACAACTCCTAACACAGGCCCCGGGTCACTCCGACCCGGCTCAGACAGGGGTAGGAGGGGAGGGTTTACAACATACACCTTGCTAACGCCGCCGGGGTCTCTCTGACCCCAGGCCCCCGGAACAGAGGGGAACAACTCATAACGCAGGGCTTACAACAGGGCTCGGGTCAATGTGACCTGGCCCAGACAGGGGTAGGAGGGTTACAACATACACCTTGCTAAACGCTGCCGGGGTCTCTCTAACCCACACAGACACTGGGAATCGACTCGGAACGCTGGCCGGTGGTCACTCTGTCCCGCCGAGGCAAGGGGAAGGTTGTCTAACAACAGCCATACCCGAAAGGCACAATTTCCACAACCAAGGGAAAGTAGTTTGTAGGGGGGCGTTTTTAGATTCGATATCCAAACTCACACGGTGCCCAAGGGCCCGTTTGGGGGCAGACACGCCGTATTCGACACAGGCCCTTGCCCGGAATGTTGAGAATGTCAATTTTGGGGCAGGACCTTTTACTAGTATCCAGCAGGTGGTGGTGTTGGGTCACTGTGACCCCGGCCTGCCGGGGTCTCTCTGACCCACACAGACACGGGGGAAGCGACAGGTGACGCTGCCGAGGGTCACTCTGACCCCTCTGACGTCACTATGACCCCGCCCACACAGGGGCAGGGGCAGGAGGGTTACAACATACACCTTGCTAACGCCGCCGGGGTCACTCTGACCCCTCTGACGTCACTATGACCCCGCCCACACAGGGGCAGGAGGGTTACAACATACACCTTGCTAAGGCTGCCGGGGTCACTCCGACCCACACACAGACACGGGCAATCAACTCGGAACTGCCCGGGGTCGCTCTGACCCGCCGAGACAACGGGAGGGTTATGTAACAGCACCAACATCATTTTCTGTACCATTTTGGCAAACAATGTCCATTTTGACCAATACTGCAAAAAGTTAGACAAAAAGTTAGTGTATTGGATATTTGTCTACTTCTCTGCTATTCATAGCTGTGTGCGGAATCAAAATATTCCATACGGAACTTACGTTACAGCTGTTTTTGAAACTGCATTACTACGTGTTTTTCAAACTTTCCCAAACAACGGTCGTTTTGACCACTTTTGGAACATTTTTGAGAAAAAAAGTAGGGCAACATAACATCTTCCCCTGCTTCTCTGCTCTTCAGAGCCGAAGTCGGATTTCAAATCGGGGCTACCAATCTGTAACTATAGCCGTTTTCGTAACCCATTGCCTCTCTTTCAAGTGTTTTTAAATTATGTCAGCAGCAAGGCAATTCATTACTTTCCAAACAACTATCGTTTTGACCACTAAACAAACAGTTAGACAAACATAGTTTGGCTTAAAATCTTCCTCCACTTCTCTGCTTCTCAAAGCGGAAACGCTTTTTAAATTGGGTCTACCTTTCTCGAGGGAGAGCGACATCAGCAACCCCTCACCTGCTCTTCACTAACAGCTAACTGTGTCAGTACGGATATTCCAAAACGGAACAGTTGGCTAGGATACTCGCTGACGCTGCAGGGCCAAAATCATGAGGAGACACTCCTCCTACACCGTTAAGCTAGCAATGCCTTTCCAATTTCAAAAATTCAGCAACGGTCTCGATCGGTTGTTTGTATAGAATTTTTGATATCTGTTAAACTTTTTCCGTTATTCACTTTCTTGTCCTCTTTTTGTCCTCCATCCACTTTCATTTGATTTCTCAAGATACTAAAGTGCCCCATTGTGACATCATCACTTCCAACTGACATTCTCTGTAAGTGAAATCAAGCAACTTTTGACACAAATCAGCTAATTACTGTACTTTGCAACTACTTAGACAAAATATGTCAAGTTTTCTAGCTTCGTCTACTTCTCTGCTACTCAAATCTGGAGTTTGGAGAAAAAAATGACATTCGCATCAAAAGTTACAGCAGTTTAAGTAACAGCACCAACATCATTTTCTGTACCATTTTGGCAAACAATGTCCATTTTGACCAATACTGCAAAAAGTTAGACAAAAAGTTAGTGTATTGGATATTTGTCTACTTCTCTGCTATTCATAGCTGTGTGCGGAATCAAAATATTCCATACGGAACTTACGTTACAGCTGTTTTTGAAACTGCATTACTACGTGTTTTTCAAACTTTCCCAAACAACGGTCGTTTTGACCACTTTTGGAACATTTTTGAGAAAAAAAGTAGGGCAACATAACATCTTCCCCTGCTTCTCTGCTCTTCAGAGCCGAAGTCGGATTTCAAATCGGGGCTACCAATCTGTAACTATAGCCGTTTTCGTAACCCATTGCCTCTCTTTCAAGTGTTTTTAAATTATGTCAGCAGCAAGGCAATTCATTACTTTCCAAACAACTATCGTTTTGACCACTAAACAAACAGTTAGACAAACATAGTTTGGCTTAAAATCTTCCTCCACTTCTCTGCTTCTCAAAGCGGAAACGCTTTTTAAATTGGGTCTACCTTTCTCGAGGGAGAGCGACATCAGCAACCCCTCACCTGCTCTTCACTAACAGCTAACTGTGTCAGTACGGATATTCCAAAACGGAACAGTTGGCTAGGATACTCGCTGACGCTGCAGGGCCAAAATCATGAGGAGACACTCCTCCTACACCGTTAAGCTAGCAATGCCTTTCCAATTTCAAAAATTCAGCAACGGTCTCGATCGGTTGTTTGTATAGAATTTTTGATATCTGTTAAACTTTTTCCGTTATTCACTTTCTTGTCCTCTTTTTGTCCTCCATCCACTTTCATTTGATTTCTCAAGATACTAAAGTGCCCCATTGTGACATCATCACTTCCAACTGACATTCTCTGTAAGTGAAATCAAGCAACTTTTGACACAAATCAGCTAATTACTGTACTTTGCAACTACTTAGACAAAATATGTCAAGTTTTCTAGCTTCGTCTACTTCTCTGCTGCTCAAATCTGGAGTTTGGAGAAAAAAATGACATTCGCATCAAAAGTTACAGCAGTTTAAGTAACAGCACCAACATCATTTTCTGTACCATTTTGGCAAACAATGTCCATTTTGACCAATACTGCAAAAAGTTAGACAAAAGGTTAGAGTGTATGGGATATTTGTCTACTTCTCTGCTATTCATAGCTGTGTGCGGAATCAAAATATTCCATACGGAACTTACGTTACAGCTGTTTTTGAAACTGCATTACTATGTGTTTTTCAAACTTTCCCAAACAACAGTCGTTTTGACCACTTTTGGAACATTTTTGAGGAAAAAAGAAGGGCAACATAACATCTTCCCCTGCTTCTCTGCTCTTCAGAGACGAAGTCGGATTTCAAATCGGGGCTACCAATCTGTAACTATAGCCGTTTTCGTAACCCATTGCCTCTCTTTCAAGTGTCTGTAAATCATGTCAGCAGCAAGGCAATTCATTACTTTCCAAACAACTATCGTTTTGACCACTAAACAAACAGTTAGACAAACATAGTTTGGCTTAAAATCTTCCTCCACTTCTCTGCTTCTCAAAGCGGAAACGCTTTTTAAATTGGGTCTACCTTTCTCGAGGGAGAGCGACATCAGCAACCCCTCACCTGCTCTTCACTAACAGCTAACTGTGTCAGTACGGATATTCCAAAGCGGAACCGTTGGCTAGGATACTCGCTGACGCTGCAGGGCCAAAATCATGAGGAGACACTCCTCCCACACCGTTAAGCTAGCAATGCCTTTCCAATTTCAAAAATTCAGCAACGGTCTCAATCGGTTGTTTGTATAGAATTTTTGATATCTGTTAAACTTTTTCCGTTATTCACCTTCTTGTCCTCTTTTTGTCCTCCATCCACTTTCATTTGATTTCTCAAGATACTAAAGTGCCCCATTGTGACATCATCACTTCCAACTGACATTCTCTGTAAGTGAAATCAAGCAACTTTTGACACAAATCAGCTAATTACTGTACTTTGCAACTACTTAGACAAAATATGTCAAGTTTTCTAGCTTCGTCTACTTCTCTGCTGCTCAAATCTGGAGTTTGGAGAAAAAAATGACATTCGCATCAAAAGTTACAGCAGTTTAAGTAACAGCACCAACATCATTTTCTGTACCATTTTGGCAAACAATGTCCATTTTGACCAATACTGCAAAAAGTTAGACAAAAAGTTAGTGTATTGGATATTTGTCTACTTCTCTGCTATTCATAGCTGTGTGCGGAATCAAAATATTCCATACGGAACTTACGTTACAGCTGTTTTTGAAACTGCATTACTACGTGTTTTTCAAACTTTCCCAAACAAAGGTCGTTTTGACCACTTTTGGAACATTTTTGAGGATAAAAGTAGGGCAACATAACATCTTCCCCTGCTTCTCTGCTCTTCAGAGACGAAGTCGGATTTCAAATCGGGGCTACCAATCTGTAACTATAGCCGTTTTCGTAACCCATTGCCTCTCTTTCAAGTGTTTTTAAATTATGTCAGCAGCAAGGCAATTCATTACTTTCCAAACAACTATCGTTTTGACCACTAAACAAACAGTTAGACAAACATAGTTTGGCTTAAAATCTTCCTCCACTTCTCTGCTTCTCAAAGCGGAAACGCTTTTTAAATTGGGTCTACCTTTCTCGAGGGAGAGCGACATCAGCAACCCCTCACCTGCTCTTCACTAACAGCTAACTGTGTCAGTACGGATATTCCAAAACGGAACCGTTGGCTAGGATACTCGCTGATGCTGCAGGGCCAAAATCATGAGGAGACACTCCTCCTACACCGTTATGCTAGCAATGCCTTTCCAATTTCAAAAATTCAGCAATGGTCTCGATCGGTTGTTTGTATAGAATTTTTGATATCTGTTAAACTTTTTCCGTTATTCACTTTCTTGTCCTCTTTTTGTCCTCCATCCACTTTCATTTGATTTCTCAAGATACTAAAGTGCCCCATTGTGACATCATCACTTCCAACTGACATTCTCTGTAAGTGAAATCAAGCAACTTTTGACACAAATCAGCTAATTACTGTACTTTGCAACTACTTAGACAAAATATGTCAAGTTTTCTAGCTTCGTCTACTTCTCTGCTGCTCAAATCTGGAGTTTGGAGAAAAAAATGACATTCGCATCAAAAGTTACAGCAGTTTAAGTAACAGCACCAACATCATTTTCTGTACCATTTTGGCAAACAATGTCCATTTTGACCAATACTGCAAAAAGTTAGACAAAAAGTTAGTGTATTGGATATTTGTCTACTTCTCTGCTATTCATAGCTGTGTGCGGAATCAAAATATTCCATACGGAACTTACGTTACAGCTGTTTTTGAAACTGCATTACTACGTGTTTTTCAAACTTTCCCAAACAAAGGTCGTTTTGACCACTTTTGGAACATTTTTGAGGATAAAAGTAGGGCAACATAACATCTTCCCCTGCTTCTCTGCTCTTCAGAGACGAAGTCGGATTTCAAATCGGGGCTACCAATCTGTAACTATAGCCGTTTTCGTAACCCATTGCCTCTCTTTCAAGTGTTTTTAAATTATGTCAGCAGCAAGGCAATTCATTACTTTCCAAACAACTATCGTTTTGACCACTAAACAAACAGTTAGACAAACATAGTTTGGCTTAAAATCTTCCTCCACTTCTCTGCTTCTCAAAGCGGAAACGCTTTTTAAATTGGGTCTACCTTTCTCGAGGGAGAGCGACATCAGCAACCCCTCACCTGCTCTTCACTAACAGCTAACTGTGTCAGTACGGATATTCCAAAACGGAACCGTTGGCTAGGATACTCGCTGATGCTGCAGGGCCAAAATCATGAGGAGACACTCCTCCTACACCGTTATGCTAGCAATGCCTTTCCAATTTCAAAAATTCAGCAATGGTCTCGATCGGTTGTTTGTATAGAATTTTTGATATCTGTTAAACTTTTTCCGTTATTCACTTTCTTGTCCTCTTTTTGTCCTCCATCCACTTTCATTTGATTTCTCAAGATACTAAAGTGCCCCATTGTGACATCATCACTTCCAACTGACATTCTCTGTAAGTGAAATCAAGCAACTTTTGACACAAATCAGCTAATTACTGTACTTTGCAACTACTTAGACAAAATATGTCAAGTTTTCTAGCTTCGTCTACTTCTCTGCTGCTCAAATCTGGAGTTTGGAGAAAAAAATGACATTCGCATCAAAAGTTACAGCAGTTTAAGTAACAGCACCAACATCATTTTCTGTACCATTTTGGCAAACAATGTCCATTTTGACCAATACTGCAAAAAGTTAGACAAAAAGTTAGTGTATTGGATATTTGTCTACTTCTCTGCTATTCATAGCTGTGTGCGGAATCAAAATATTCCATACGGAACTTACGTTACAGCTGTTTTTGAAACTGCATTACTACGTGTTTTTCAAACTTTCCCAAACAACGGTCGTTTTGACCACTTTTGGAACATTTTTGAGGAAAAAAGTAGGGCAACATAACATCTTCCCCTGCTTCTCTGCTCTTCAGAGACGAAGTCGGATTTCAAATCGGGGCTACCAATCTGTAACTACAGCCGTTTTCGTAACCCATTGCCTCTCTTTCAAGTGTTTTTAAATTATGTCAGCAGCAAGGCAATACATTACTTTCCAAACAACTATCGTTTTGACCACTAAACAAACAGTTAGACAAACATAGTTTGGCTTAAAATCTTCCTCCACTTCTCTGCTTCTCAAAGCGGAAACGCTTTTTAAATTGGGTCTACCTTTCTCGAGGGAGAGCGACATCAGCAACCCCTCACCTGCTCTTCACTAACAGCTAACTGTGTCAGTACGGATATTCCAAAACGGAACAGTTGGCTAGGATACTCGCTGACGCTGCAGGGCCAAAATCATGAGGAGACACTCCTCCTACACCGTTAAGCTAGCAGTGCCTTTCCAATTTCAAAAATTCAGCAACGGTCTCGATCGGTTGTTTGTATAGAATTTTTGATATCTGTTAAACTTTTTCCGTTATTCACTTTCTTGTCCTCTTTTTGTCCTCCATCCACTTTCATTTGATTTCTCAAGATACTAAAGTGCCCCATTGTGACATCATCACTTCCAACTGACATTCTCTGTAAGTGAAATCAAGCAACTTTTGACACAAATCAGCTAATTACTGTACTTTGCAACTACTTAGACAAAATATGTCAAGTTTTCTAGCTTTGTCTACTTCTCTGCTGCTCAAATCTGGAGTTTGGAGAAAAAAATGACATTCGCATCAAAAGTTACAGCAGTTTAAGTAACAGCACCAACATCATTTTCTGTACCATTTTGGCAAACAATGTCCATTTTGACCAATACTGCAAAAAGTTAGACAAAAGGTTAGAGTGTATGGGATATTTGTCTACTTCTCTGCTATTCATAGCTGTGTGCGGAATCAAAATATTCCATACGGAACTTACGTTACAGCTGTTTTTGAAACTGCATTACTATGTGTTTTTCAAACTTTCCCAAACAACGGTCGTTTTGACCACTTTTGGAACATTTTTGAGGAAAAAAGTAGGGCAACATAACATCTTCCCCTGCTTCTCTGCTCTTCAGAAACGAAGTCGGATTTCAAATCGGGGCTACCAATCTGTAACTATAGCCGTTTTCGTAACCCATTGCCTCTTTTTCAAGTGTTTTTAAATTATGTCAGCAGCAAGGCAATTCATTACTTTCCAAACAACTATCGTTTTGACCACTAAACAAACAGTTAGACAAACATAGTTTGGCTTAAAATCTTCCTCCACTTCTCTGCTTCTCAAAACGGAAATGCTTTTTAAATTGGGTCTACCTTTCTCGAGGGAGAGCGACATCAGCAACCCCTCACCTGCTCTTCACTAACAGCTAACTGTGTCAGTACGGATATTCCAAAACGGAACCGTTGGCTAGGATACTCGCTGGCGCTGCAGGGCCAAAATCATGAGGAGACACTCCTCCTACACCGTTAAGCTAGCAATGCCTTTCCAATTTCAAAAATTCAGCAACGGTCTCGATCGGTTGTTTGTATAGAATTTTTGATATCTGTTCAACTTTTTCCGTTATTCACTTTCTTGTGCTCTTTTTGTCCTCCATCCACTTTCATTTGATTTCTCAAGATACTAAAGTGCCCCATTGTGACATCATCACTTCCAACTGACATTCTCTGTAAGTGAAATCAAGCAACTTTTGACACAAATCAGCTAATTACTGTACTTTGCAACTACTTAGACAAAATATGTCAAGTTTTCTATCTTCGTCTACTTCTCTGCTGCTCAGATCTGGAGTTTGGAGAAAAAAATGACATTCGCATCAAAAGTTACAGC
>NW_026601927.1:0-30096 GCF_029448725.1 Salvelinus fontinalis
GGGAGGGAGGGAGAGATGTGGAGAGGGAGGGAGGGAGGGAGAGGCAGAGGGGGAGGGAGGGTGAGAGAGGGTGAGAAGCAGAGGAGGGAGGAGGAGAGAGAGTCGGAGAGGCAGAGGAGGAAGGGAGGGAGAGAGATATGGGGAGAGGCAGAGGAGGGAGGGGGAGAGGCAGAGGAGTGATGGAGGGAGTGATAGAGGAGGGAGGGAGAGAGAGAAGGGAAGAGGCAGAGGAGGGAGGGAGTTAGAGAGAGAGAGAGAGAGGGGGGGGCAGAGGAGTGAGGGAGGAGGGAGAGAGGCAGAGGAGGGAGGGAGTGATAGAGAAGGGGAGAGGCAGAAGGGGGTGGTAGAGAGAGGGGGGAGAGGCAGAAGAGGGAGGGAGAGAGGGAGGGAGAGAGAGAGAGAGAGAGAGGGAGAGAGGCAGAGGAGACAGACAGACAGACAGACAGACAGACAGACAGACAGACAGACAGACAGACAGACAGACAGACAGACAGACAGACAGAGCCACAAAGAGAACTGTAGAATTGAACAGCACTAGCCTGAAATCCACACTGAATCACTCAGATTCGCTACTGTTTCAGACAGTGAAGTAATATTCAGTTTGGATCTGATTCCAAACCAGAGCAGAAACATAGACTTGGCAGTCTTAGCAGACATGATAAGTACAGATGTATAATCTTAATTTGATCACTCTTTTGTTGCTGAGAATTTTACTACACCGCAGGAAATGCAGATGAGCTTTGTGATTTACCTAAATTCACTGGAAACCTACACCAACACACAGTCATATTAACGGTATTGCACTTTTCATGTAGCCTACTTTAGGTCAGCGAACAGCCTCACCTCCATCAAGCAACATTATGCACTAAACACTGAAGTCCTGTTGCGGCAGGATGATTTAGCTGTGACAATACAGGTCAAATGAAAGACCCTACATCTGTAGCAGTACACTGTAGAGAACAGGCATGGAGATGAGGGAACACTTATATTAATGAAATCACTACATGCATCCCAAATGTTACTATTGTAGCTACATCTTCTCTCTGTGTTACTATTGTAGCTACATCTTCTCTCTGTGTTACTATTGTAGCTACATCTTCTCTCTGTGTTACTATTGTAGCTACATCTTCTCTCTGTGTTACTATTGTAGCTACATCTGCTCTCTGTGTTACTATTGTAGCTACATCTTCTCTCTGTGTTACTATTGTAGCTACATCTTCTCTCTGTGTTACTATTGTAGCTACATCTGCTCTCTGTGTTACTATTGTAGCTACATCTTCTCTCTGTGTTACTATTGTAGCTACATCTTCTCTCTGTGTTACTATTGTAGCTACATCTGCTCTCTGTGTTACTATTGTAGCTACATCTTCTCTCTGTGTTACTATTGTAGCTACATCTGCTCTCTGTGTTACTATTGTAGCTACATCTTCTCTCTGTGTTACTATTGTAGCTACATCTGCTCTCTGTGTTACTATTGTAGCTACATCTTCTCTCTGTGTTACTATTGTAGCTACATCTTCTCTCTGTGTTACTATTGTAGCTACATCTTCTCTCTGTGTTACTATTGTAGCTACATCTGCTCTCTGTGTTACTATTGTAGCTACATCTTCTCTCTGTGTTAGTATTGGAGATATGTGTCTCTGTGTTAGTATTGGAGATGTGTCTCTCAGTGTTAGCATTGGAGATATATCTCTCAGTGTTAGTATTGGATATATATCTCTCAGTGTTAGTATTGGAGATATGTGTCTCTGTGTTATTATTGGAGATGTGTCTCTGTGTTAGTATTGGAGATATATCTCTCAGTGTTAGTATTGGAGACATGTGTCTCTGTGTTAGTATTGGAGATGTGTCTCTGTGTTAGTATTGGAGATATATCGCTCAGTGTTAGTATTGGAGATATGTGTCTCTGTGTTAGTATTGGAGATATATCTCTCAGTGTTAGTATTGGAGATATGTGTCTCTGTGTTAGTATTGGAGATGTGTCTCTATGTTAGTATTGGAGATATATCTCTCTGTGTTAGTATTGGAGATGTGTCTCTCAGTGTTAGTATTGGAGATATATCTCTCAGTGTTAGTATTGGAGATATGTGTCTCTGTGTTGGTATTGGAGATGTGTCTCTGTGTTAGTATTGGAGATATGTGTCTCTGTGTTAGTATTGGAGATATGTGTCTCTGTGTTAGTATTGGAGATGTGTCTCTGTGTTAGTATTGGATATGTGTCTCTGTGTTAGTATTGGATATGTGTCTCTCAGTGTTAGTATTGGAGATGTGTGTCTCAGTGTTAGTATTGGATATGTGTCTCAGTGTTAGTGTTGGATATGTGTCTCTGTGTTATTATTGGATATGTGTCTCAGTGTTAGTATTGGATATATGTCTCTCAGTGTTAGTATTGGAGATGTGTGTCTCTGTGTTAGTATTGGAGATGTGTGTCTCAGTGTTAGTATTGGAGATATGTGTCTCAGTGTTAGTATTGGAGATGTGTCTCTGTGTTAGTATTGGAGATGTGTGTCTCAGTGTTAGTATTGGAGATGTGTCTCTGTGTTAGTATTGGATATGTGTCTCTGTGTTAGTATTGGATATGTGTCTCTCAGTGTTAGTATTGGAGATGTGTGTCTCTGTGTTAGTATTGGAGATATGTGTCTCTGTGTTAGTATTGGAGATGTGTGTCTCAGTGTTAGTATTGGAGACATGTGTCTCTGTGTTAGTATTGGAGATATGTATCTCTGTGTTAGTATTGGAGATGTCTCTCTGTGTTAGTATTGGAGATATGTGTCTCTGTGTTAGTATTGGAGATATGTCTCTCAGTGTTAGTATTGGAGATGTGTCTCTCTGTGTTAGTATTGGAGATATGCCTCTCAGTGTTAGTATTGGAGATGTGTCTCTCTGTGTTAGTATTGGAGATGTGTCTCTCAGTGTTAGTATTGGAGATATGTCTCTCAGTGTTAGTATTGGAGATGTGTCTCTCAGTGTAAGTATTGGAGATGTGTCTCTGTGTTAGTATTGGAGATGTGTCTCTCAGTGTTAGTATTGGAGATGTGTCTCTGTGTTAGTATTGGAGATATATCTCTCAGTGTAAGTATTGGAGATGTGTCTCTGTGTTAGTATTGGAGATGTGTCTCTCAGTGTTAGTATTGGAGATGTGTCTCTGTGTTAGTATTGGAGATATGTCTCTCAGTGTAAGTATTGGAGATGTGTCTCGGTGTTAGTATTGGATATATATCTCTCAGTGTTAGTATTGGAGATGTGTCTCTCAGTGTTAGTATTGGAGATGTGTCTCTCAGTGTTAGTATTGGAGATATGTGTCTCTGTGTTAGTATTGGAGATATATCTCTCAGTGTTAGTATTGGAGATATGTCTCTCTGTGTTAGTATTGGAGATGTGTCTCTCTGTGTTAGTATTGGAGATGTGTCTCTGTGTTCGTATTGGAGATGTGTCTCTCAGTGTTAGTATTGGAGATGTGTCTCTCAGTGTTAGTATTGGAGATATGTGTCTCTGTGTTAGTATTGGAGATGTGTCTCTGTGTTAGTATTGGAGATGTGTCTTAGTGTTAGTATTGGAGATGTGTCTCAGTGTTAGTATTGGAGATGTGTCTCTGTGTTAGTATTGGAGAGGTGTATCTGTGTTAGTATTGGAGATATGTGTCTCTGTGTTAGTATTAGAGATGTGTCTCTGTGTTAGTATTGGAGATGTGTCTCTCAGTGTTAGTATTGGAGATATGTACCTCTCAGTGTTAGTATTGGAGATATATCTCTCAGTGTTAGTATTGGAGATAAATCTCTCAGTGTTAGTATTGGAGATATATCTCTCAGTGTTAGTATTGGAGATATATCTCTCTGTGTTAGTATTGGAGATATATCTCTCTGTGTTAGTATTGGAGATATGTGTCTCTGTGTTAGTATTGGAGATGTGTCTCTGTGTTAGTATTGGAGATGTGTCTCTGTGTTAGTATTGGATATATGTCTCTCTGTGTTAGTGTTGGAGATATGTCTCTCAGTGTTAGTATTGGAGATGTCTCTCAGTGTTAGTATTGGAGACGTCTCTCTGTGTTTGTATTGGAGATATGTCTCTCAGTGTTAGTATTGGAGATGTGTCTCAGTGTTAGTATTGGAGATGTCTCTCAGTGTTAGTATTGGAGATGTGTCTCTCTGTGTTAGTATTGGAGATGTGTCTCTCTGTGTTAGTATTGGAGATATGCCTCTCAGTGTTAGTATTGGAGATGTGTCTCTCAGTGTAAGTATTGGAGATGTGTCTCTGTGTTAGTATTGGAGATGTGTCTCTCAGTGTTAGTATTGGAGATGTGTCTCTGTGTTAGTATTGGAGATATATCTCTCAGTGTAAGTATTGGATATGTGTCTCTGTGTTAGTATTGGAGATGTGTCTCTCAGTGTTAGTATTGGAGATGTGTCTCTGTGTTAGTATTGGAGATATGTCTCTCAGTGTAAGTATTGGAGATGTGTCTCTGTGTTAGTATTGGAGATGTGTCTCTCAGTGTTAGTATTGGAGATGTGTCTCTGTGTTAGTATTGGATATATATCTCTCAGTGTTAGTATTGGAGATGTGTCTCTCAGTGTTAGTATTGGAGATGTGTCTCTCAGTGTTAGTATTGGAGATATGTGTCTCTGTGTTAGTATTGGAGATATATCTCTCAGTGTTAGTATTGGAGATATGTCTCTCTGTGTTAGTATTGGAGATGTGTCTCTCTGTGTTAGTATTGGAGATGTGTCTCTGTGTTAGTATTGGAGATGTGTCTCTCAGTGTTAGTATTGGAGATGTGTCTCTCAGTGTTAGTATTGGAGATATGTGTCTCTGTGTTAGTATTGGAGATGTGTCTCTGTGTTAGTATTGGAGATGTGTCTTAGTGTTAGTATTGGAGATGTGTCTCAGTGTTAGTATTGGAGATGTGTCTCTGTGTTAGTATTGGAAAGGTGTATCTGTGTTAGTATTGGAGATATGTGTCTCTGTGTTAGTATTAGAGATGTGTCTCTGTGTTAGTATTGGAGATGTGTCTCTCAGTGTTAGTATTGGAGATATGCACCTCTCAGTGTTAGTATTGGAGATATATCTCTCAGTGTTAGTATTGGAGATAAATCTCTCAGTGTTAGTATTGGAGATATATCTCTCAGTGTTAGTATTGGAGATATATCTCTCTGTGTTAGTATTGGAGATATATCTCTCTGTGTTAGTATTGGAGATATGTGTCTCTGTGTTAGTATTGGAGATGTGTCTCTGTGTTAGTATTGGAGATATGTCTCTGTGTTAGTATTGGAGATATGTCTCTCTGTGTTAGTGTTGGAGATATGTCTCTCAGTGTTAGTATTGGAGATGTCTCTCAGTGTTAGTATTGGAGACGTCTCTCTGTGTTTGTATTGGAGATATGTCTCTCAGTGTTAGTATTGGAGATGTGTCTCAGTGTTAGTATTGGAGATGTCTCTCAGTGTTAGTATTGGAGATATGTCTCTCAGTGTTAGTATTGGAGATATATCTCTCTGTGTTAGTATTGGAAATATGTCTCTCAGTGTTAGTATTGGAGATGTGTCTCTCAGTGTTAGTATTGGAGGTGTGTCTCAGTGTTAGTATTGGAGATATATCTCTCAGTGTTATTATTGGATATGTGTCTCTGTGTTAGTATTGGAGATATGTCTCTCAGTGTTAGTATTGGAGATATGTCTCTCTGTGTTAGTATTGGAGA
This sequence comes from Salvelinus fontinalis, assembly GCF_029448725.1. NCBI lineage: Eukaryota > Metazoa > Chordata > Actinopteri > Salmoniformes > Salmonidae > Salvelinus > Salvelinus fontinalis. Next base: position 5,690 of record NW_026601927.1, read on the forward strand.
TGTCTCTCTGTGTTAGTATTGGAGATATGTGTATCTGTGTTAGTATTGGAGATGTCTCTCTGTGTTAGTATTGGAGATATGTGTCTCTGTGTTAGTATTGGAGATGTGTCTCTCAGTGTAGTATTGGAGATGTGTGTCTCAGTGTTAGTATTGGAGATATATCTCTCAGTGTTAGTATTGGATATGTGTCTCAGTGTTAGTATTGGAGATGTGTCTCTGTGTTAGTATTGGAGATATGTGTCTCTGTGTTAGTATTGGAGATATGTCTCTCTGTGTTAGTATTGGAGATGTCTCTCTGTGTTAGTATTGGAGATATGTGTCTCTGTGTTAGTATTGGAGATATGTCTCTCAGTGTTAGTATTGGAGATGTCTCTCTGTGTTAGTATTGGAGATATGTGTCTCTGTGTTAGTATTGGAGATATGTCTCTCAGTGTTAGTATTGGAGATGTGTGTCTCAGTGTTAGTATTGGAGATATATCTCTCAGTGTTAGTATTGGATATGTGTCTCAGTGTTAGTATTGGAGATGTGTCTCTGTGTTATTATTGGATATGTCTCTCAGTGTTAGTATTGGAGATATGTCTCTCAGTGTTAGTATTTGAGATGTCTCTCAGTGTTAGTATTGGAGATATGTCTCAATGTGTTAGTATTGGAGATGTCTCTCAGTGTTAGTATTGGAGATGTGTCTCTCTGTGTTAGTATTGGAGATATGCCTCTCAGTGTTAGTATTGGAGATGTTTCTCTCTGTGTTAGTATTGGAGATGTGTCTCTCTGTGTTAGTATTGGAGATATGCCTCTCAGTGTTAGTATTGGAGATGTGTCTCTCAGTGTAAGTATTGGAGATGTGTCTCTGTGTTAGTATTGGAGATGTGTCTCTCGGTGTTAGTATTGGAGATGTGTCTCTGTGTTAGTATTGGAGATATATCTCTCAGTGTAAGTATTGGAGATGTGTCTCTGTGTTAGTATTGGAGATATATCTCTCAGTGTTAGTATTGGATATATGTCTCTCTGTGTTAGTATTGGAGATGTGTCTCTCTGTGTTAGTATTGGAGATGTGTCTCTGTGTTAGTATTGGAGATGTGTCTCTCAGTGTTAGTATTGGAGATGTGTCTCTCAGTGTTAGTATTGGAGATATGTGTCTCTGTGTTAGTATTGGAGATGTGTCTCTGTGTTAGTATTGGAGATGTGTCTTAGTGTTAGTATTGGAGATGTGTCTCAGTGTTAGTATTGGAGATGTGTCTCTGTGTTAGTATTGGAGAGGTGTATCTGTGTTAGTATTGGAGATATGTGTGTCTGTGTTAGTATTAGAGATGTGTCTCTGTGTTAGTATTGGAGATGTGTCTCTCAGTGTTAGTATTGGAGATATGTACCTCTCAGTGTTAGTATTGGAGATATATCTCTCAGTTAGTATTGGAGATAAATCTCTCAGTGTTAGTATTGGAGATATATCTCTCAGTGTTAGTATTGGAGATATATCTCTCTGTGTTAGTATTGGAGATATATCCCTCTGTGTTAGTATTGGAGATATGTGTCTCTGTGTTAGTATTGGAGATGTGTCTCTGTGTTAGTATTGGAGATGTGTCTCTGTATTAGTATTGGATATATGTCTCTCTGTGTTAGTGTTGGAGATATGTCTCTCAGTGTTAGTATTGGAGATGTCTCTCAGTGTTAGTATTGGAGACTTCTCTCTGTGTTTGTATTGGAGATATGTCTCTCAGTGTTAGTATTGGAGATGTGTCTCAGTGTTAGTATTGGAGATGTCTCTCAGTGTAAGTATTGGAGATGTGTCTCTGTGTTAGTATTGGAGATGTGTCTCTCAGTGTTAGTATTGGAGATGTGTCTCTGTGTTAGTATTGGAGATGTATCTCTCAGTGTAAGTATTGGAGATGTGTCTCTGTGTTAGTATTGGAGATGTGTCTCTCAGTGTTAGTATTGGAGATGTGTCTCTGTGTTAGTATTGGAGATATGTCTCTCAGTGTAAGTATTGGAGATGTGTCTCTGTGTTAGTATTGGAGATGTGTCTCTCAGTGTTAGTATTGGAGATGTGTCTCTGTGTTAGTATTGGATATATATCTCTCAGTGTTAGTATTGGAGATGTGTCTCTCAGTGTTAGTATTGGAGATGTGTCTCTCAGTGTTAGTATTGGAGATATGTGTCTCTGTGTTAGTATTGGAGATATATCTCTCAGTGTTAGTATTGGAGATATGTCTCTCTGTGTTAGTATTGGAGATGTGTCTCTCTGTGTTAGTATTGGAGATGTGTCTCTGTGTTAGTATTGGAGATGTGTCTCTCAGTGTTAGTATTGGAGATGTGTCTCTCAGTGTTAGTATTGGAGATATGTGTCTCTGTGTTAGTATTGGAGATGTGTCTCTGTGTTAGTATTGGAGATGTGTCTTAGTGTTAGTATTGGAGATGTGTCTCAGTGTTAGTATTGGAGATGTGTCTCTGTGTTAGTATTGGAAAGGTGTATCTGTGTTAGTATTGGAGATATGTGTCTCTGTGTTAGTATTAGAGATGTGTCTCTGTGTTAGTATTGGAGATGTGTCTCTCAGTGTTAGTATTGGAGATATGCACCTCTCAGTGTTAGTATTGGAGATATATCTCTCAGTGTTAGTATTGGAGATAAATCTCTCAGTGTTAGTATTGGAGATATATCTCTCAGTGTTAGTATTGGAGATATATCTCTCTGTGTTAGTATTGGAGATATATCTCTCTGTGTTAGTATTGGAGATATGTGTCTCTGTGTTAGTATTGGAGATGTGTCTCTGTGTTAGTATTGGAGATATGTCTCTGTGTTAGTATTGGAGATATGTCTCTCTGTGTTAGTGTTGGAGATATGTCTCTCAGTGTTAGTATTGGAGATGTCTCTCAGTGTTAGTATTGGAGACGTCTCTCTGTGTTTGTATTGGAGATATGTCTCTCAGTGTTAGTATTGGAGATGTGTCTCAGTGTTAGTATTGGAGATGTCTCTCAGTGTTAGTATTGGAGATATGTCTCTCAGTGTTAGTATTGGAGATATATCTCTCTGTGTTAGTATTGGAAATATGTCTCTCAGTGTTAGTATTGGAGATGTGTCTCTCAGTGTTAGTATTGGAGGTGTGTCTCAGTGTTAGTATTGGAGATATATCTCTCAGTGTTATTATTGGATATGTGTCTCTGTGTTAGTATTGGAGATATGTCTCTCAGTGTTAGTATTGGAGATATGTCTCTCTGTGTTAGTATTGGAGATGTCTCTCTGTGTTAGTATTGGAGATATGTGCATCTGTGTTAGTATTGGAGATGTCTCTCTGTGTTAGTATTGGAGATATGTGTCTCTGTGTTAGTATTGGAGATGTGTCTCTCAGTGTAGTATTGGAGATGTGTGTCTCAGTGTTAGTATTGGAGATATATCTCTCAGTGTTAGTATTGGATATGTGTCTCAGTGTTAGTATTGGAGATGTGTCTCTGTGTTAGTATTGGAGATATGTGTCTCTGTGTTAGTATTGGAGATATGTCTCTCTGTGTTAGTATTGGAGATGTCTCTCTGTGTTAGTATTGGAGATATGTGTCTCTGTGTTAGTATTGGAGATATGTCTCTCAGTGTTAGTATTGGAGATGTCTCTCTGTGTTAGTATTGGAGATATGTGTCTCTGTGTTAGTATTGGAGATATGTCTCTCAGTGTTAGTATTGGAGATGTGTGTCTCAGTGTTAGTATTGGAGATATATCTCTCAGTGTTAGTATTGGATATGTGTCTCAGTGTTAGTATTGGAGATGTGTCTCTGTGTTATTATTGGATATGTCTCTCAGTGTTAGTATTGGAGATATGTCTCTCAGTGTTAGTATTGGAGATGTCTCTCAGTGTTAGTATTGGAGATATGTCTCAATGTGTTAGTATTGGAGATGTCTCTCAGTGTTAGTATTGGAGATGTGTCTCTCTGTGTTAGTATTGGAGATATGCCTCTCAGTGTTAGTATTGGAGATATGTCTCTCAGTGTTAGTATTGGAGATGTGTCTCTGTGTTAGTATTGGAGATATATCTCTCAGTGTTAGTATTGGAGATATGTCTCTCAGTGTTAGTATTGGAGATGTGTCTCTCAGTGTTAGTATTGGAGGTGTGTCTCAGTGTTAGTATTGGAGATATATCTCTCAGTGTTAGTATTGGATATGTGTCTCTGTGTTAGTATTGGAGATATGTCTCTCAGTGTTAGTATTGGAGATATGTCTCTCTGTGTTAGCGTTGGAGATATGTCTCTCAGTGTTAGTATTGGAGATGTGTGTCTCAGTGTTAGTATTGGAGATATATCTCTCAGTGTTAGTATTGGATATGTGTCTCAGTGTTAGTATTGGAGATGTGTCTCTGTGTTAGTATTGGAGATATGTGTCTCTGTGTTAGTATTGGAGATATGTCTCTCTGTGTTAGTATTGGAGATGTCTCTCTGTGTTAGTATTGGAGATATGTGTCTCTGTGTTAGTATTGGAGATATGTCTCTCAGTGTTAGTATTGGAGATGTCTCTCTGTGTTAGTATTGGAAAGGTGTATCTGTGTTAGTATTGGAGATATGTGTCTCTGTGTTAGTATTAGAGATGTGTCTCTGTGTTAGTATTGGAGATGTGTCTCTCAGTGTTAGTATTGGAGATATGCACCTCTCAGTGTTAGTATTGGAGATATATCTCTCTGTGTTAGTATTGGAGATATGTCTCTCAGTGTTAGTATTGGAGATGTGTCTCTCAGTGTTAGTATTGGAGGTGTGTCTCAGTGTTAGTATTGGAGATATATCTCTCAGTGTTATTATTGGATATGTGTCTCTGTGTTAGTATTGGAGATATGTCTCTCAGTGTTAGTATTGGAGATATGTCTCTCTGTGTTAGTATTGGAGATGTCTCTCTGTGTTAGTATTGGAGATATGTGTATCTGTGTTAGTATTGGAGATGTCTCTCTGTGTTAGTATTGGAGATATGTGTCTCTGTGTTAGTATTGGAGATGTGTCTCTCAGTGTAGTATTGGAGATGTGTGTCTCAGTGTTAGTATTGGAGATATATCTCTCAGTGTTAGTATTGGATATGTGTCTCAGTGTTAGTATTGGAGATGTGTCTCTGTGTTAGTATTGGAGATATGTGTCTCTGTGTTAGTATTGGAGATATGTCTCTCTGTGTTAGTATTGGAGATGTCTCTCTGTGTTAGTATTGGAGATATGTGTCTCTGTGTTAGTATTGGAGATATGTCTCTCAGTGTTAGTATTGGAGATGTCTCTCTGTGTTAGTATTGGAGATATGTGTCTCTGTGTTAGTATTGGAGATATGTCTCTCAGTGTTAGTATTGGAGATGTGTGTCTCAGTGTTAGTATTGGAGATATATCTCTCAGTGTTAGTATTGGATATGTGTCTCAGTGTTAGTATTGGAGATGTGTCTCTGTGTTATTATTGGATATGTCTCTCAGTGTTAGTATTGGAGATATGTCTCTCAGTGTTAGTATTGGAGATGTCTCTCAGTGTTAGTATTGGAGATATGTCTCAATGTGTTAGTATTGGAGATGTCTCTCAGTGTTAGTATTGGAGATGTGTCTCTCTGTGTTAGTATTGGAGATATGCCTCTCAGTGTTAGTATTGGAGATGTTTCTCTCTGTGTTAGTATTGGAGATGTGTCTCTCTGTGTTAGTATTGGAGATATGCCTCTCAGTGTTAGTATTGGAGATGTGTCTCTCAGTGTAAGTATTGAAGATGTGTCTCTGTGTTAGTATTGGAGATGTGTCTCTCGGTGTTAGTATTGGAGATGTGTCTCTGTGTTAGTATTGGAGATATATCTCTCAGTGTAAGTATTGGAGATGTGTCTCTGTGTTAGTATTGGAGATATATCTCTCAGTGTTAGTATTGGATATATGTCTCTCTGTGTTAGTATTGGAGATGTGTCTCTCTGTGTTAGTATTGGAGATGTGTCTCTGTGTTAGTATTGGAGATGTGTCTCTCAGTGTTAGTATTGGAGATGTGTCTCTCAGTGTTAGTATTGGAGATATGTGTCTCTGTGTTAGTATTGGAGATGTGTCTCTGTGTTAGTATTGGAGATATGTCTCTCAGTGTTAGTATTGGAGATGTGTCTCAGTGTTAGTATTGGAGATGTGTCTCTGTGTTAGTATTGGAGAGGTGTATCTGTGTTAGTATTGGAGATATGTGTGTCTGTGTTAGTATTAGAGATGTGTCTCTGTGTTAGTATTGGAGATGTGTCTCTCAGTGTTAGTATTGGAGATATGTACCTCTCAGTGTTAGTATTGGAGATATATCTCTCAGTGTTAGTATTGGAGATATGTCTCTCAGTGTTAGTATTGGAGATGTGTCTCTCAGTGTTAGTATTGGAGGTGTGTCTCAGTGTTAGTATTGGAGATATATCTCTCAGTGTTAGTATTGGATATGTGTCTCTGTGTTAGTATTGGAGATATGTCTCTCAGTGTTAGTATTGGAGATATGTCTCTCTGTGTTAGCGTTGGAGATATGTCTCTCAGTGTTAGTATTGGAGATGTGTGTCTCAGTGTTAGTATTGGAGATATATCTCTCAGTGTTAGTATTGGATATGTGTCTCAGTGTTAGTATTGGAGATGTGTCTCTGTGTTAGTATTGGAGATATGTGTCTCTGTGTTAGTATTGGAGATATGTCTCTCTGTGTTAGTATTGGAGATGTCTCTCTGTGTTAGTATTGGAGATATGTGTCTCTGTGTTAGTATTGGAGATATGTCTCTCAGTGTTAGTATTGGAGATGTCTCTCTGTGTTAGTATTGGAAAGGTGTATCTGTGTTAGTATTGGAGATATGTGTCTCTGTGTTAGTATTAGAGATGTGTCTCTGTGTTAGTATTGGAGATGTGTCTCTCAGTGTTAGTATTGGAGATATGCACCTCTCAGTGTTAGTATTGGAGATATATCTCTGTGTTAGTATTGGAGATATGTCTCTCAGTGTTAGTATTGGAGATGTGTCTCTCAGTGTTAGTATTGGAGGTGTGTCTCAGTGTTAGTATTGGAGATATATCTCTCAGTGTTATTATTGGATATGTGTCTCTGTGTTAGTATTGGAGATATGTCTCTCAGTGTTAGTATTGGAGATATGTCTCTCTGTGTTAGTATTGGAGATGTCTCTCTGTGTTAGTATTGGAGATATGTGTATCTGTGTTAGTATTGGAGATGTCTCTCTGTGTTAGTATTGGAGATATGTGTCTCTGTGTTAGTATTGGAGATGTGTCTCTCAGTGTAGTATTGGAGATGTGTGTCTCAGTGTTAGTATTGGAGATATATCTCTCAGTGTTAGTATTGGATATGTGTCTCAGTGTTAGTATTGGAGATGTGTCTCTGTGTTAGTATTGGAGATATGTGTCTCTGTGTTAGTATTGGAGATATGTCTCTCTGTGTTAGTATTGGAGATGTCTCTCTGTGTTAGTATTGGAGATATGTGTCTCTGTGTTAGTATTGGAGATATGTCTCTCAGTGTTAGTATTGGAGATGTCTCTCTGTGTTAGTATTGGAGATATGTGTCTCTGTGTTAGTATTGGAGATATGTCTCTCAGTGTTAGTATTGGAGATGTGTGTCTCAGTGTTAGTATTGGAGATATATCTCTCAGTGTTAGTATTGGATATGTGTCTCAGTGTTAGTATTGGAGATGTGTCTCTGTGTTATTATTGGATATGTCTCTCAGTGTTAGTATTGGAGATATGTCTCTCAGTGTTAGTATTGGAGATGTCTCTCAGTGTTAGTATTGGAGATATGTCTCAATGTGTTAGTATTGGAGATGTCTCTCAGTGTTAGTATTGGAGATGTGTCTCTCTGTGTTAGTATTGGAGATATGCCTCTCAGTGTTAGTATTGGAGATGTTTCTCTCTGTGTTAGTATTGGAGATGTGTCTCTCTGTGTTAGTATTGGAGATATGCCTCTCAGTGTTAGTATTGGAGATGTGTCTCTCAGTGTAAGTATTGAAGATGTGTCTCTGTGTTAGTATTGGAGATGTGTCTCTCGGTGTTAGTATTGGAGATGTGTCTCTGTGTTAGTATTGGAGATATATCTCTCAGTGTAAGTATTGGAGATGTGTCTCTGTGTTAGTATTGGAGATATATCTCTCAGTGTTAGTATTGGATATATGTCTCTCTGTGTTAGTATTGGAGATGTGTCTCTCTGTGTTAGTATTGGAGATGTGTCTCTGTGTTAGTATTGGAGATGTGTCTCTCAGTGTTAGTATTGGAGATGTGTCTCTCAGTGTTAGTATTGGAGATATGTGTCTCTGTGTTAGTATTGGAGATGTGTCTCTGTGTTAGTATTGGAGATATGTCTCTCAGTGTTAGTATTGGAGATGTGTCTCAGTGTTAGTATTGGAGATGTGTCTCTGTGTTAGTATTGGAGAGGTGTATCTGTGTTAGTATTGGAGATATGTGTGTCTGTGTTAGTATTAGAGATGTGTCTCTGTGTTAGTATTGGAGATGTGTCTCTCAGTGTTAGTATTGGAGATATGTACCTCTCAGTGTTAGTATTGGAGATATATCTCTCAGTGTTAGTATTGGAGATAAATCTCTCAGTGTTAGTATTGGAGATATATCTCTCAGTGTTAGTATTGGAGATATATCTCTCTGTGTTAGTATTGGAGATATATCTCTCTGTGTTAGTATTGGAGATATGTGTCTCTGTGTTAGTATTGGAGATGTGTCTCTGTGTTAGTATTGGAGATGTGTCTCTGTATTAGTATTGGATATATGTCTCTCTGTGTTAGTGTTGGAGATATGTCTCTCAGTGTTAGTATTGGAGATGTCTCTCAGTGTTAGTATTGGAGACTTCTCTCTGTGTTTGTATTGGAGATATGTCTCTCAGTGTTAGTATTGGAGATGTGTCTCAGTGTTAGTATTGGAGATGTCTCTCAGTGTAAGTATTGGAGATGTGTCTCTGTGTTAGTATTGGAGATGTGTCTCTCAGTGTTAGTATTGGAGATGTGTCTCTGTGTTAGTATTGGAGATATATCTCTCAGTGTAAGTATTGGAGATGTGTCTCTGTGTTAGTATTGGAGATGTGTCTCTCAGTGTTAGTATTGGAGATGTGTCTCTGTGTTAGTATTGGAGATATGTCTCTCAGTGTAAGTATTGGAGATGTGTCTCTGTGTTAGTATTGGAGATGTGTCTCTCAGTGTTAGTATTGGAGATGTGTCTCTGTGTTAGTATTGGATATATATCTCTCAGTGTTAGTATTGGGGATGTGTCTCTCAGTGTTAGTATTGGAGATGTGTCTCTCAGTGTTAGTATTGGAGATATGTGTCTCTGTGTTAGTATTGGAGATATATCTCTCAGTGTTAGTATTGGAGATATGTCTCTCTGTGTTAGTATTGGAGATGTGTCTCTCTGTGTTAGTATTGGAGATGTGTCTCTGTGTTAGTATTGGAGATGTGTCTCTCAGTGTTAGTATTGGAGATGTGTCTCTCAGTGTTAGTATTGGAGATATGTGTCTCTGTGTTAGTATTGGAGATGTGTCTCTGTGTTAGTATTGGAGATGTGTCTTAGTGTTAGTATTGGAGATGTGTCTCAGTGTTAGTATTGGAGATGTGTCTCTGTGTTAGTATTGGAGAGGTGTATCTGTGTTAGTATTGGAGATATGTGTCTCTGTGTTAGTATTAGAGATGTGTCTCTCAGTGTTAGTATTGGAGATATGTACCTCTCAGTGTTAGTATTGGAGATATATCTCTCAGTGTTAGTATTGGAGATAAATCTCTCAGTGTTAGTATTGGAGATATATCTCTCAGTGTTAGTATTGGAGATATATCTCTCTGTGTTAGTATTGGAGATATATCTCTCTGTGTTAGTATTGGAGATATGTGTCTCTGTGTTAGTATTGGAGATGTGTCTCTGTGTTAGTATTGGAGATGTGTCTCTGTGTTAGTATTGGAGATATGTCTCTCTGTGTTAGTGTTGGAGATATGTCTCTCAGTGTTAGTATTGGAGATGTCTCTCAGTGTTAGTATTGGAGACGTCTCTCTGTGTTTGTATTGGAGATATGTCTCTCAGTGTTAGTATTGGAGATGTGTCTCAGTGTTAGTATTGGAGATGTCTCTCAGTGTTAGTATTGGAGATATGTCTCTCAGTGTTAGTATTGGAGATATGTCTCTCAGTGTTAGTATTGGAGATGTGTCTCTGTGTTAGTATTGGAGATATATCTCTCAGTGTTAGTATTGGAGATATGTCTCTCAGTGTTAGTATTGGAGATGTGTCTCTCAGTGTTAGTATTGGAGGTGTGTCTCAGTGTTAGTATTGGAGATATATCTCTCAGTGTTAGTATTGGATATGTGTCTCTGTGTTAGTATTGGAGATATGTCTCTCAGTGTTAGTATTGGAGATATGTCTCTCTGTGTTAGTGTTGGAGATATGTCTCTCAGTGTTAGTATTGGAGATGTGTGTCTCAGTGTTAGTATTGGAGATATATCTCTCAGTGTTAGTATTGGATATGTGTCTCAGTGTTAGTATTGGAGATGTGTCTCTGTGTTAGTATTGGAGATATGTGTCTCTGTGTTAGTATTGGAGATATGTCTCTCTGTGTTAGTATTGGAGATGTCTCTCTGTGTTAGTATTGGAGATATGTGTCTCTGTGTTAGTATTGGAGATATGTGTCTCTGTGTTAGTATTGGAGATATGTCTCTCAGTGTTAGTATTGGAGATGTGTGTCTCGGTGTTAGTATTGGAGATATATCTCTCAGTGTTAGTATTGGATATGTGTCTCGGTGTTAGTATTGGAGATGTGTCTCTGTGTTATTATTGGATATGTCTCTCAGTGTTAGTATTGGAGATATGTCTCTCAGTGTTAGTATTGGAGATGTCTCTCAGTGTTAGTATTGGAGATATGTCTCAATGTGTTAGTATTGGAGATGTCTCTCTGTGTTAGTATTGGAGATGTGTCTCTGTGTTAGTATTGGAGATGTCTCTCTGTGTTAGTATTGGAGATATGTGTCTCTGTGTTAGTATTGGAGATATGTCTCTCAGTGTAGTATTGGAGATGTGTGTCTCAGTGTTAGTATTGGAGATATATCTCTCAGTGTTAGTATTGGATATGTGTCTCAGTGTTAGTATTGGAGATGTGTCTCTGTGTTAGTATTGGAGATATGTCTCTCAGTGTTAGTATTGGAGATGTCTCTCTGTGTTAGTATTGGAGATGTGTCTCTGTGTTAGTATTGGAGATATGTCTCTCAGTGTTAGTATTGGAGATGTGTGTCTCAGTGTTAGTATTGGAGATATATCTCTCAGTGTTAGTATTGGAGATATGTCTCTCAGTGTTAGTATTGGAGATGTCTCTCTGTGTTAGTATTGGAGATATGTGTCTCTGTGTTAGTATTGGAGATATGTCTCTCTGTGTTAGTATTGGAGATGTCTCTCTGTGTTAGTATTGGAGATATGTGTCTCTGTGTTAGTATTGGAGATATGTCTCTCAGTGTTAGTATTGGAGATGTCTCTCTGTGTTAGTATTGGAGATATGTGTCTCTGTGTTAGTAGTGGAGATATGTCTCTCAGTGTTAGTATTGGAGATGTGTGTCTCAGTGTTAGTATTGGAGATATATCTCTCAGTGTTATTATTGGATATGTGTCTCAGTGTTAGTATTGGAGATGTGTCTCTGTGTTAGTATTGGATATGTCTCTCAGTGTTAGTATTGGAGATATGTCTCTCAGTGTTAGTATTGGAGATGTCTCTCAGTGTTAGTATTGGAGATATGTCTCTCTGTGTTAGTGTTGGAGATGTGTCTCTGTGTTAGTATTGGAGATGTGTCTCTGTGTTAGTATTGGAGATATGTCTCTGTGTTAGTATTGGAGATGTGTCTCTCAGTGTTAGTATTGGAGATGTGTCTCTGTGTTAGTATTGGAGATGTGGCTCTCAGTGTTAGTATTGGAGATATATCTTCTCTCTGTGTTAGTATTGGAGATATATCTCTCAGTGTTAGTATTGGAGATATATCTTCTCTCTGTGTTAGTATTGGAGATGTGTCTCTCAGTGTTAGTATTGGAGATATGTCTCTCTGTGTTAGTATTGGAGATATGTCTCTCTGTGTTAGTATTGGAGATATGTGTCTCTCAGTGTTAGTATTGGAGATATATCTCTCTGTGTTAGTATTGGAGATATGTGTCTCTGTGAGTATTGGAGATATGTCTTCTCTCTGTGTTACTATTGGTGATATGTCCTTTTCTCTGTGTTACTATTGGAGATATGTCTTTTTCTCTGTGTTAGTATTGGAGATATGTTTGTCGGAGGGTCATGATGTGTGGACCTTGCTCAAAGGCACAAGGACAGGATATTATGGTACCTAGGGTCTGACACCAGAAAAAACAGCACATCTCCCATTTTGTCTTGCTCTGCTCAGGATTTGAACTGACAACGTTGTAACCTGTAGTGATGCGTTGTTCCCTGTTTCCCCAGGCAGGGAAGCCCCCCATCCAGGACCTCTTCACAGACCTGTGTGATGGCCGTCGCCTGCTGGAGCTGCTGGAGGGACTGGCAGGGCACGAGCTGGTCAGTCATGTCCTCATTATCCTCCTTACCATCCTCCTAACCCCATTCACCACCTCACCTCCTTATCCTCCTAGCCCCATGTATCTCCCTCATCACCTCACCACCTCACCTCCTTATCCTCCTAGCCCCATGTATCTCCCTCATCACCTCACCACCTCACCTCCTTATCCTCCTAGCCCCATGTATCTCCCTCACCTCCTCACCACCTCACCTCCTTATCCTCCTAGCCCCATGTATCTCCCTCACCTCCTCACCACCTCACCTCCTTATCCTCCTAGCCCCATGTATCTCCCTCACCTCCTCACCACCTCACCTCCTTATCCTCCTAGCCCCATGTATCTCCCTCACCTCCTCACCACCTCACCTCCTTATCCTCCTAACCCCATGTATCTCCCTCACCTCCTCATCACCTCACCACCTCACCTCCTTATCCTCCTAGCCCCATGTATCTCCCTCCCCTCCTCACCACCTCACCTCCGTATCCTCCTAGCCCCATGTATCTCCCTCACCTCCTCACCACCTCACCTCCTTATCCTCCTAACCTCACTTCTCTCCTCACATCCTCCTAACCTCACCTATCTCCTCACTTCCTTATCCTCTTGACCCGACTTATCTCCTAACCCCACTTATCTCCTCACCTCCTCACTTATCTCCTCACCTCCTCACTTATCTCCTCACCTATTATACCAAGCTGTTGTCTTTCTCCTTGCATTTCTTCTCCTCCTCCTTTCCTCTCCTCTATCTTTGTCCTAAACTTTATACAAGACCTTTTATTGTAATATAAACCTCTTTCAGCAATGGCCCTGAGCAAAGTCTTTAATATCATGTTCAGTAAATAAAGCCCCTGTGTGTTCTGAAGGATCTCTTCTCTTCTCTGTGTGTGTGTTTGTTCTCTCTCTCTCTCTCTCTCTCTCTCTCTCTCTCTCTCTCTCTCTCTCTCTCTCTCTCTCTCTCTCTCTCTCTCTCTCTCCCTCTCTCTCTCTCTCTCTCTCTCTCTCTCTCTCTCTCTCTCTCTCTCTCTCTCTCTCTCTCTCTCTCTCTCTCCCTCTCTCTCTCTCTCTCTCTCTCTGTGTGCGTGTGTTCTCGCTCTCTCTGTGTGCGTGTGTTCTCTCTCTCTCTGTGTGCGTGTGTTCTCTCTCTCTCTCTCTCTCTCTCTCTCTCTCTCCCTCTCTCTCTCTCTCTCTCTGTGTGTGCGTGTGTTCTCTCTCTCTGTGTGATGTGTTCTCTCTCTCTTTCTGTGTGATGTGTGTTCTCTCTCTCTCTCTCTCTCTCTCTCTCTCTCTCTCTCTCTGTGTGCGTGTGTTCTCTCTCTCTCTGTGTGCGTGTGTTCTCTCTCTCTGTGTGTGTGTGTTCTCTCTCTCTCTCTCTGTGTGTGTGTTCTCTCTCTCTCTCTCTCTCTCTCTCTGTGTGCGTGTGTTCTCGCTCTCTCTGTGTGCGTGTGTTCTCTCTCTCTCTGTGTGCGTGTGTTCTCTCTCTCTCTCTCTCTCTCTCTCTGTGTGTTCTCTCTCTCTCTCTCTCTGTGTGATGTGTGTGTTCTGAGTCTGCAGGTGAAAGAGAGAGGAGTCACGCGCCTCCACTCACTAAACAATGTTAATAGAGCTCTGCAGATCCTACAGAAGAACAATGTACGTATTAGTGAACAGACCACACACTGGGGAGGAGGAGGAGAGGGGGGGGTGGGAGAGGAAGAGGAAGAGGGGAGGAGGAGAAGGAAGAGAGAAGGGGGAGGAAGAGAGGAGGAGAGGAGGAGAAGGAAGAGAGGAGGAGGAGGAAGAGAGGATGGAGAGAAAGAGAGGAGGAGAAGGAAGAGAGAAGGGGGAGGAAGAGAGGATGAGGAGGAAGAGAGGAGGGAGAGAAAGAGAGGAGGAGAAGGAAGAGAGGAGGGGTAGGAAGAGAGGAGGGAGAAGAGAGGAGGAGGAAGAGAGGATGGGGAGGAAGAGAGGAGGAGGAAGAGAGGAGGAGGAGGAAGAGAGGATGGGGAGGAAGAGAGGAGGGGGAAGAGAGGAGGGGGAGGAAGAGGAAGAGTGAGAAGAGGAGGAGAGTATCTCCTCTGTTATATTAGGGATATTTGACTGCATGTCTATGTTAGCGTATGTCAGCAATAGAGTGCTCAGTATAGTGTGTATATACAGTATGTTAATGCATTAGTTTACACCAGTCAAGGGTTCTGGAGGTGGTAGAGCTGAAAGCAAACAGTAATTAGATTCATCTCAGCTCATGCTTTCTCTCTCTCTCTCTCTCTCTCTCTCTCTCTCTCTCTCTCTCTCTCTCTCTTTCTCTGTCTCTCTCTGTCTCTCTCTCTCTCCCTCCCTGTATCTCCTTCTCTCTCCCTCCCTATATCTCTCTCTATCTCTCTTTCCCTCCCTCTATCTCTCTATCTCCACCTCTCCCTCTCTGTATCTCTCTCTCTATCCCTCCCTGTATCTCTCTCTATCTCTCCCTCTTTGTATATCTCCCTCCCTCCCTCCCTCCCTCCCTCCCTGTATCTCTCTCTATCTCTCCCTCCGTGTATCTCTCTCTCTATCTCTCCATCCCTGTGTCTCTCTCTCTATCGCTCCCTCCCTGTATCCTTCTCTCTCTCCCTCCCTCTATCTCTCTCTCTCCTTCTCTGTATTTCTCTCTATCGCTCCATCCCTGCACCTCTCTCCCTCCCTGCCTCCTTGTATCTCCCTGTATCTCTCCCTCCCTGTATCTCCCTCCATCTCTCCCTCCCTGTATCTCCCTGTATCTCTCCCTCCCTGTGTTTCCCTCTCTCTTCCTCCCTGTATTTCCCTCTCTCTTCCTTCCTGTATCTCCCTGTATCTCTCCCTCCCTGTGTTTCCCTCTCTCTTCCTCCCTGTATCTCCCTCCATCTCTCCCTCCCTGTATCTCCCTGTATCTCTCCCTCCCTGTGTTTCCCTCTATCTCTCCCTCCCTGTATCTCCCTCCCTGTATCTCCCTGTATCTCTCCCTCCCTGTATCTCCCTGTATCTCTCCCTCCCTGTATCTCCCTCCCTGTATCTTCTCTGCAGGTTGAACTGGTGAATATAGGAGGAGCCGACATTGTTGATGGGAATCATAAACTGATTCTTGGACTCATTTGGAGCATAATTCTCCACTGGCAGGTCAGTTAGTCACCCTGTGTGTTGACCAGTACGTATATTGCAGATCAGTCCATCCTCATCACCACTCTCCTCATCACCCCTCTCATCAACCCTCTCCTCATCACCCATCTCATCACCCCTCTCCTCATCACCCCTCTCTCTTCCCCTCTCCTCCCCCTCTCTCCTCCAGCAACACTCAGTCATAATGACTTAATCAATCCACAGGAACATTTACATAGAATTAATGATGCGCTTAATGGGGAAATCTCCATTGGATTTGAATATTTGACGTCTTAAACATACAGACAGTCGGTGTGTGAAGAGCGAAGAGGCCGAGTCAATTAGACAGTCAGAGACATTAGTGGGGTGTCTCAGCGTTGGGCTTCGTCATGGAATGAATTAGTGTGGAAATGCAATGCAGTGACCTACTCCCAAATGAGGGACGCTCGGTCTGTACCCAGAAGGCCGAGCAGCGAGCGCTGGGTTGGGCTACACTGTTGGAGACGAATCACTAACTAATGAACCTGCCTGGAAGTATGGGGATTGGTGAGGAGTCTCTGTGTGTGTGTGTGTGTGTATGTGTGCATGGTGTGTGTGTGTATGATGTGTGTGTGTGTATGGTGTGTGTGGGTATGGTGTGTGTGTGGGTATGGTGTGCGTTTGTATGTGGGTATGGTGTGTGTGTGTATGGTGTGTGTGTGTGTGTGTGTGTGTGTGTGTGTGTGTGTGTGTGTGTGTGTGTGTGTGTGTGTGTGTGTGTGTGTGTGTGTGTGTGTGTGTGTGTGTGTGTGTGTGTGAATCATTTTAGCTCCCTCCTGGCCTATATCTGCCAGTCAGTTGAATGGGGTTATTTTAAAGGCTGTGATTGGCCAGACTAATATTTATTGGGTGTGATTGGCTAAGATAATATTTGATAGGCTCTGATTGGCCAGGCTAAGTATTCCCGGGCCTGTAATTGGATGCAGTCCCTCAGATAGATGACTTATGGAGGTTTGTTGGCCCTTATTCTCTGGTCGGATAATGTTTTTATAGTCAGAAACTGCAGAAACGCATAGGAATCGTGTGTGTGTGTTAGAGAGAGAGAGAAAGGAAGGAAGGAAGGAAGGAAGGAAGGAAGGAAGGAAGGAAGGAAGAGTCTATCCATGTGTCTATACCCAGCAAACCAAAATTGTTTCTGTGAAGGTTCCCAGAACATTCGTTAGGTCGCGGCAAATGTTCTTATAGTACAAAAACTGTCCATTCGTGGAGATGATTATGTTTGTATAAAACCATCGCCTGATGTTGAAAGAATGTTCCTAGAACACCTGTAATCTGTTCTTTAAAGGTTCCCATAATGGTTTGTTAGGTTGTGGGAACAGTCTATTTGAGAACATTGTGGGAAAATCACAAAAGATATCTTCCCAAAACACAAAAACTGTCCCGTCGTGCAGATCATTATACAACGTTTCCTTTAGGGTGAAAAAAATATTCACCTGATGTTACAAGGATGTTCCCAGAACACATGTCATCTGTTCTTTAAAGGTTCCCAGAATGTTTCATTAGGTTGTGGGAACATTGTGCGAACATGACAAGAGATATGTTCCCCAAACAAACAAAACAACTGTCCAGGTGTGCTGACAATCATTTAGTGTTTTTATCAGAGTGAACAAAACATTCCTTTGATGTTGCAAGAACGTTGCCAGAACAGCCTTTCCCAGAACAGGTAATTATGTTGTGGGAACATTGTGGGTACATTACAGGAGATAAGTTCCCAATGTACAAAATATGCTCAGTTGTGATGACATTCATACAATGTATAAGTTAGGTCGCACAGGACATTCCCTTAATGCTGTAAGAATGAAACAAGTCTGTTTTTATGATGTTCATAGCATATTTGTTTCAGGTTTGACATAATATTCCATTGATGTTCACACAATATACACGTCAGGTCCTCAGAACATTTCAAGAGCATTTAGAAAATGTTATATTTCAGTTTGACCGAATCTTAATGCAGATTAGAGCAGATCTGAACAGCATTTAACCACATAAACACAACCACATCATGTACACTTCATATATGTTAACAATCTGCACATGTAAACTTCATATATGTTAACAATCTGCACATGGACACTTCATATATGTTAACAATCTGCACATGTACACTTCATATATGTTAACAATCTGCACATGTACACTTCATATATGTTAACAATCTGCACATGTAAACTTCATATATGTTAACAATCTGCACATGTACACTTCATATATGTTAACAATCTGCACATGTACACTTCATATATGTTAACAATCTGCACATGTACACTTCATATATGTTAACAATCTGCACATGTACACTTCATATATGTTAACAATCTGCACATGTACACTTCATATATGTTAACAATCTGCACATGTACACTTCATATATGTTAACAATCTGCACATGTACACTTCATATATGTTAACAATCTGCACATGTACACTTCATATATGTTAACAATCTGCACATGTACACTTCATATATGTTAACAATCTGCACATGTACACTTCATATATGTCAACAATCTGCACATGTACACTTCATATATGTTAACAATCTGCACATGTACACTTCATATATGTTAACAATCTGCACATGGACACTTCATATATGTTAACAATCTGCACATGGACACTTCATATATGTTAACAATCTGCACATGGACACTTCATATATGTTAACAATCTGCACATGTGAGTTTTGAACTTGCAAAGTTTGGTTCCCGAGCCAAAGTATTAACCCTCCGCTCCACCAGGGGGCAGCTGTGGCCTTGTGTTTTTTTCTTCAGTTAAATACAGTCAATCAGGTTCTGTGTCCTGATTGACCGTATTGGACTGAAGAAACCCCACGTGGTCACAGCTGGCCCCTGGTGGAGTGGTCACAGCTGCCCCCTGGTGGAGTGGTCACAGCTGCCCCCTGGTGGAGTGGTCACAGCTGCCCCCTGGTGGAGTGGTCACAGCTGCCCCCTGGTGGAGCGGTCACAGCTGGCCCCTGGTGGAGTGGTCACAGCTGCCCCCTGGTGGAGCGGCCACAGCTGCCCCCTGGTGGAGTGGTCACAGCTGCCCCCTGGTGGAGCGGCCACAGCTGGCCCCTGGTGGAGTGGTCACAGCTGCCCCCTGGTGGAGCGGCCACAGCTGGCCCCTGGTGGAGTGGTCACAGCTGCCCCCTGGTGGAGTGGTCACAGCTGGCCCCTGGTGGAGTGGTCACAGCTGGCCCCTGGTGGAGTGGTCACAGCTGCCCCCTGGTGGAGCGGCCACAGCTGCCCCCTGGTGGAGTGGTCACAGCTGCCCCCTGGTGGAGCGGCCACAGCTGCCCCCTGGTGGAGCGGCCACAGCTGGCCCCTGGTGGAGCGGCCACAGCTGGCCCCTGGTGGAGCGGCCACAGCTGGCCCCTGGTGGAGCGGCCACAGCTGCCCCCTGGTGGAGTGGTCACAGCTGCCCCCTGGTGGAGTGGTCACAGCTGCCCCCTGGTGGAGTGGTCACAGCTGCCCCCTGGTGGAGCGGCCACAGCTGGCCCCTGGTGGAGCGGCCACAGCTGGCCCCTGGTGGAGCGGCCACAGCTGGCCCCTGGTGGAGCGGCCACAGCTGGCCCCTGGTGGAGTGGTCACAGCTGCCCCCTGGTGGAGCGGCTACAGCTGGCCCCTGGTGGAGCGGCCACAGCTGCCCCCTGGTGGAGCGGAGGGTTAATTATCTGGCTGAAGTTCTTAAGACTGCAGGTTTAATTCCACATATTCTGTAACCATGTTTGATTACAATATACACTATATAATACTATAATATACATATACACTGTGTCATGACATTGGCCTGGTAGTGGAGGTTTATGACCCCCATAAATACCTTTGCCCTTTTCTCTCTCTACTCTATAGAGTTGACTCTTGTAAAGCCTTTGTAACATAGAGAGTCTGGTAACATCGAAAGGTGGGAAATGGAACCATATTTCGGTAATCCAACCAGTTGAAAATATGCGTTGGGACTTAATGAATATGATCTCAGATCAGTTGTTGTCTGAGACATTACTACTAATGACAGGATGACATAAACTGTATCTTGGAAAGTTGACACATTCTAGTTATCAGATTCACATGGAATTGTTGTGCAATTTAAATGTTTAAATATGAAACTATTTGTGAAAAGATTAAATGTAATTTTAGCTTCTTAAATGAGAGAACGGTTTATCATAGAGAAACTCTGCTCACTCAGAGGCCCCGCCCAAGTGACCAGACACTGGTTGTAAACTATGAAACACGCCCTTCTTTCACCATTATATAAACCCGTTGATGAAAATTCAACTTTCTGTTCCAAGGACGTGAGGACGACGGTCCTACGTTAAAAGAGCTCAGATAATAACCTAACGAAATTAGCATCGTGTTCAATGTGAAAGTGACGATCGACACGCCGAAAGGAGGAATTTCGACTATACCAGCCAGAATATAGGTACGAGCTTAAAAGTATGGCAACTTGGTATGAACTTTGAACTCTTATTCACTCCAGAAGTGATACCTCCTAGCCGTTGAGTTAGCAGCGGGCTAGGAAAGGACGGATGACGTATCCAGTTTACCACCAGAGACAATCTTCAGAGGACAAGAGATCCCTGCTGGGCAACCCGGCCTTCCATCTACGACCAACCTATTGAAGCGCAGCTTAGAGTAAATATTTATTGCATTTTCCTTTTTCCAAATGGGCGGTTATTTAGAATGCATAAGATTCTGTATTTACGATAGCATAGCTTCTCCCTTTGTTACTCAGTCTTCCCGCTCTTTCATTCAAAACCCAACCCCCTTTCCTTTGTGTAACCAGCCGTCATATCTGTTCCGTCCGCTAGGGACGTTTTCCTTTATGACATAATTTATAATCATTGTATGATCCATTCTGTGTAGATGTAATTCTGTGTGATTATTTAGGTATTTAGTAAATAAATAATTTAACCAAATGTTGTATTGCGTATTCAACTTGTTAGCCAGGATTCGTGAAGATAACCAAGAATTTACGACTTTCAGATGAGACTAAATAAAGTGACGATTAAATATTGACTGCTATTGATGTAAAATATTACTAGGTCTTTAAGAGTTTATTCGGAAGTTAACAGCTCTTTCTTTCGTGGTGCCCCAACTTTCTAGTTAATTACATTTACCTGACTAGCTTAATCAGGTAATATTAATTTAAGAGAAATGATTTTATAGAATAGCGTGTCATATCACTTCATCCGGCACGGCCAAAGACACGACAACTGAGTATACAAAACATTAAGAACACCTGCTCTTTCCATGACGTAGACTGACCAGGTGAATCCAGGTGAAAGATATGAACGTGTGGTTGAATCTGTGAATATGTATTGAAATTCACTGCTCGACTGACGGACCTTAATAATTGTATATGTGGGTTTAAAAAAAATATGTATTTTTAATTTATTTATTTAACCTTTATTTAACTAGGTAAGTCAGTTAAGAACAAATTGTTATTTATAATGATGGCCTACCAAAAGGCGAAAGGCCTCCTGCGGGGACGGGGGATTACATTTTTTTTTATATATATAGGATAAATCACACATCACGACAAGAGAGACACCACAACACTACATAAAGAGAGACCTAAGACAACAACATAGCATGGCAGCTGCACATGACAACACAGTATGGTAGTAACACAACATGACAACAACATGGTAGAAACACAACATGGCAGCAGCACAACATGGCAGCAGCACAAAACATGGTACAAACATTATTGGGCACAGACAACAGCACAAAGGGGAAGAAGGTAGAGACAACAATACATCACACAAAGCAGCCACAACTGTCAGTAAGAGTGTCCATGATTGAGTCTTTGAATGAAGAGATTGAGATAAAACTGTCCAGTTTGAGTGTTTGTTGCAGCTCGTTCCAGTCGCTAGCTGCAGTGAACTAAAAAGAGGAGCGACCCAGGGAGATGAGGGAGGCCATGCTCATTTTTACCCCTGAAATGATTTAGGCTTGTCGTAACAAAGGGATTGAATACTTATTGACTCAAGACATTTCAGCTTTTCATTTTTGATTAATTTGTAAAAATGTTAAATAACATTATTCCACGTTGATGTTATGGGGCATCGTGTGGCGGCCAGTATTCCACGTTGATGTTATGGGGTGTCGTGTGGCGGCCAGTATTCCACGTTGATGTTATGGGGTGTCGTGTGTAGGCCAGTATTCCACGTTGATGTTATGGGGTATCGTGTGTAGGCCAGTATTCCACGTTGATGTTATGGGGTATCGTGTGTAGGCCAGTATTCCACGTTGATGTTATGGGGCATCGTGTGGCGGCCAGTATTCCACGTTGATGTTATGGGGCATCGTGTGTAGGCCAGTATTCCACGTTGATGTTATGGGGCATCGTGTGGCGGCCAGTATTCCACGTTGATGTTATGGGGCATCGTGTGTAGGCCAGTATTCCACGTTGATGTTATGGGGTATCGTGTGTAGGCCAGTATTCCACGTTGATGTTATGGGGCATCGTGTGGCGGGCAGTATTCCACGTTGATGTTATGGGGTATCGTGTGTAGGCCAGTATTCCACGTTGATGTTATGGGGTATTGTGTGTAGGCCAGTATTCCACGTTGATGTTATGGGGTATTGTGTGTAGGCCAGTATTCCACGTTGATGTTTTGGGGTATTGTGTGTAGGCCAGTATTCCACATTGATGTTATGGGGTATTGTGTGTAGGCCAGTATTCCATGTTGATGTTATGGGGTATCGTGTGTAGGCCAGTATTCCACGTTGATGTTATGGGGCATCGTGTGGCGGCCAGTGTTCCACGTTGATGTTATGGGGCATCGTGTGTAGGCCAGTGTTCCACGTTGATGTTGTGGGGTGTCGTGTGTAGGCCAGTATTCCACGTTGATGTTATGGGGTGTCGTGTGTAGGCCAGTGTTCCACGTTGATGTTATGGGGTGTCGTGTGTAGGCCAGTATTCCACGTTGATGTTATGGGGTGTCGTGTGTAGGCCAGTATTCCACGTTGATGTTATGGGGTGTCGTGTGTAGGCCAGTATTCCACGTTGATGTTATGGTGTATCGTGTGTAGGCCAGTATTCCACGTTGATGTTATGGGGCATCGTGTGGCGGCCAGTGTTCCACGTTGATGTTATGGGGCATCGTGTGTAGGCCAGTGTTCCACGTTGATGTTGTGGGGTGTCGTGTGTAGGCCAGTATTCCACGTTGATGTTATGGGGTGTCGTGTGTAGGCCAGTATTCCACGTTGATGTTATGGGGTGTCGTGTGTAGGCCAGTATTCCACGTTGATGTTATGGGGTGTCGTGTGTAGGCCAGTATTCCACGTTGATGTTATGGGGCATCGTGTGGCGGCCAGTATTCCACGTTGATGTTATGGGGCATCGTGTGGCGGCCAGTATTCCACGTTGATGTTATGGGGTGTCGTGTGTAGGCCAGTGACAAAACATCTCAATGTAATCCATTTTAAATTCAGGCTGTAACACAATGTGGGAATAAGTCCGTACTTTCTGAGGGCACTGTATCTCTTGTACCCAGACTGTTCCCACAACCGAATGAAAATGTTCTGGTGTCGCGCGCTATCCTCAAACTCCCTGTCATAAATCAACCAAGGCGCAGCGTGCATGTCGTTCCACATCTTTTAATAGGAGTGAAAACCTTAACAAAACAAACAGGTAAACAGCAATGAACGTGACGCAACCAACCGAGGGGCACACAATCACACACGGAAAATAATAATTACCCACAACAATAGGTGGGGAAAAAGTCTGCCTAAGTATGATTCTCAACCAGAGACAACGATAGACAGCTGTCCCTGATTGAGAACCATACCCGGCCAAAACATAGAAATACAGAAACCTAGAAATACAAAACATAGAATGCCCACCCCACATCACACCCTGACCTAACCAAGTAGATAAATAAAACAGTTCTCTAAGGTCAGGGCGTGACATCTGGCAACGACTGAAGAACTTAAAAAGGCTGTTCTGTCAACGTTCTGGCAACATCAAAGGAACGTTTTGTTCACCATGATACAACCATTATCTGAATGTCAGCACAACTGGACAGTTCTTGCCTTGTGGAAAAATATATCTTGTCATGTTCGCACAATGTTCCCACAACCTAATGAAACATTCTGGGAACCTTTAAAGAACAGATGAAATGTGTTCTGGGAACATCCCTTTAACATCAGGTGAATGTTTTGTTGCACCCTAAAATAAACATTGTAGAATCATCCACACAATTGTACAGTTTTTGTGTTTTGGGAATATGTATTTTGTGATGTCCCCACAATTTTTCCACTAGACTGTTCCCACAACCTAATGAAACATTCTGGGAACCTTTAAAGAACAGGTGAAATGTGTTCTGGGAACATCCTTGTAACTTCAGGGGAGTGTTTTTTGCACCCTAAACCCTAAACATACAAACATGTGGTGGCTGTTACAGATGTAATGCACAACATTTTAGTGAATGTTAGGAGAACATTCCAAGGATATTTCACCTAAAAAAGTTCTAGAACCACATAGATTTAATCAAAAACATTCTCTGGATGTTTTTGGAATGTTATCCTACTGTTAGATAAACTCTAACTAGAACTTAAAGGGAATGTTAGCTAATGTTCTGGGAATGTTCCCGGTTGACTGGGTACGTGTCTGAGTTGGATATACAGCTGATGGATAGGTGTTGGTAAGGTATGCATCAGTAATAAGTTACAGCTTTGCCAGACACACCAGTGGAAGCTATTGATGCACTTCTTCACTCTTTTCCCCTAGAGCTTTCTAGAAAGAGAAAGAGAGAGAGAGAGAAGAGAGATAGAGTTGTGTCTGAGTTGGAATATTACAT
>NW_026601928.1:0-30025 GCF_029448725.1 Salvelinus fontinalis
CTCTCTCTTTCTCCCTCGCTCTCTCTTGCTCTCTCTCCCTCCCTCTTCTCCTTCTCTCTCTACCCTTCTCCCACCCCTGCTCTCTTCTCTTATTCTCTCTGCCCTCTCCCTGGTTGGCTGTGGTTGGCTGTGGCTGTTCTGGCTGTGGCTGTGGGGGGCGGTGGCTGTGCTGCGCTGACATGCAGTGGCAGGATCAGTTGCAGGGATATGTATGACATGCTCAGGCATATGAGCCCTCCGCTAGGCCTGGGGAACAGGTGCCCGGCACGGGTGGCCTACAAGGTCAGGACCCCCTAGAACCAGGGGGCTTAGTGCCTCCTCCTCCGCGTTACTGTGTATCCGTAGTGTTGCTGTATTCTTCTTCTTCTATATACATTTTGTTTCTGATATTTTGCTTTATCTCCATTTTTTTCTGCTCTTTTGTTATTTGATGGAGGGGAGCGCTGATGTCGTTGTGGGGAATGGGGAGGAGGGATGGAGGGTAGGGGTTTGGGGGTTTAGGGGTGAGGGGCGGGGGGGTTAGGGTCAAGGGACAAAGGTCAGACAGGTTTATCCACAGGAAGGGGTGAATGGAGGGAACTTCTCAGCTCTTTTGCACCGTGTATACTGACGGAAACACACACACATCTCTAAACAAACGTATTATCAAACACATACACCCACACCTTGTTTTTGCCAGTCAAAGCTTTACAAGAATCCGAATAGAGTGCATAGTGGAATAGAATACACCAATCAGCTGTGGTAACTATAGGAGCTTTGGCTAAAGTAAACTTCAGGGGGTCTCAAACTTCCATGTTGACTCTATACAGGTGTGTACATTAGTGACCTCTTTAATGTATACTAGTGGAAAAATATTAAAGAAATCTATTTATACAAAAATATATATAAATGTTTGGCCAAGCTGGCAAAATAGTCTATGCACACAGCTACACACACATAAACAGACAAAAACACATATATACACACACACCAGTATGCGTGTGCAGCCGGGCTTGGAAGGTCCGTAAGACTTCTGTCCTCTGAGTCTCTCCGTCCTGTGGATGGCGCTACTGCAAACACACACACACACGCACAGGCACACACACACACACACACACACATACACATACATAGAGGAGCAGGTCTCTGTCTTTAGTGTACAGTAGTCCAACATATACAAATCAGGATGTATTTTATGGGTAGAGGACAGAGAGCTGAAAGGTCCCCTTAGGTGGATTATAGTTTGTTGTCTATCTAGTTGGTTGTGTAGTTTGCTAACCAGTTAACTGTTATCATTGCCACAGAATAACGTCTAGCCTCTTTTTTGTAGTAGAATCTCTTCGTCCCTGCAGTAAAATCTGCAAGTGAATCTTTTCCACCAGTCCCCGTTCTTCTGTCAATGCAGTTCTACTCTGTTTCCAGTCCCCCTCCTCTTCACATGCTGTCTCCTCCCCTCCTCCTAACCCGCCACTCACATGCCTGCCCCTTCACCCCCACCACCATTACCTCTCTCACACACTGTCATACACAGTCACACACACACCGACACACACTCATGTCTGTTAAATACCCTTATATACCTGTGAAATCCTTCAGATATTCTAACACACACTCATATACCAAACTAATTTGGTTGTCACCAACCCTGGTCCTGGAGAATTAACAGTTCTCTGATTCAACTAATCAAGGTCTTGCTGATTAGCTGACCAACAGAATCAGGGACAGAAACCTGTCCTGCACACCCTCTCTCTCAGACCAGGGATGGTAGTGACCACTGCTCTAATATACCTCATACCCTCTATTATATCCTTACAACACATTATGGCACTCTTATGATACCATTACGACACATTATGACACCATTATGACACACACGTGTCCCTTCGTAGGCAGATCGCTGTGAGCCTCAGGGGCAGCAAGCAGAACAGTCTGTAGTAACAGAAGATCTCTCTACCGCCAGGACTTACTGTCCCTCAAACCTTCCTTATCCTCCCAGCTGCTCCCCCTACCTGCATCTCTGCTAATCTTTACCTCTACCTCGATCTCTAGCATCCCTCTCTCCGCGTCTCTCTCTCTCTCTTTCTATTCTTCACTTTGCCATTTCTCCATCTTTCTATTTCTCCTTATATTTCTCCCTGCCTCTCTCTCTCCATCTCTTTCTCTGCATATCTGCATCTCTCTGCCTTTCTGTCCTCTGTTCATTCATTCCTATCAGCTCAGCTCATCTCTCCTCCCCTGCCTCACCTCTCTGCTTTATCCTCTCTTTTCTCTCCCTTTTTCTCCTCCCTCCGTTTTGTCCCTCAGTCCTAACAGCCTCCCTCCTGAAGTGTCCCCTGTAAGATAACCCCTCCTTCAGATTTTGACCTCTAACCTTCCATCCCCCACCACCTCCACCTACTGTGTCTGGGGGTAACCATAGCAACAGTCCAGTCTTTGAAAATACCTCTCTCCCCTTTCCCTGTGTAAACTGTCATCTGTAGGTGATGACCTTAGTTTGACATTAAAAACCCACAGACCCCCATTCTTGCCCTTCACCTGTCCCCTATTCCCCACCCACCATCACTACCTACCAGCCCAATGAGAGAGGTCAAAACCCACAAACTTGACCTTCACCTCTGACCCACAGAAAAATGTCCACTGTATGTGTAGTGTTAAATTGTCACCCCCACTCTTCTCTGTTCTGTAGAGACAGACAGACAGTAGTCTTCAGGCAGGATGCTGTGTTACAGACTCGACCAGCTTGTGTGGTGGTAGATCTTTCTTTTATTCTATCACTTTCAACCTCTTTTTCTTATCACTCGCTGTTAATCTCTCTGACGTCTTTTTTTCTCTCTCATCCTCAAACCTCTTCTCATCCTCCAACTTCTCCCTTCTTTTGCTTGTGAAAACGGTCTCTAAAACGCCACTCACAACCAACCCCCCCCCTCTCTTTTCAATTATTTTCTTATAACGAGATGTATTTTCCCCACCCACGAACACTTATTGTATAGCCCTCCTCAGGCCTAAGGCAGCCTAACCTAGAACCTCAGCCCATCTTACCTTTTCAAAAATGGTTGCCGCGGCGGCCATCTTGATTTTCTTAGATTACCTTGATAGGCTGAATTCTGTTCTCACACTCACCTATTAACCCTGTCAGGCCCTGCACCCATTATTTACTGAGAGATCAGAGGATTTGAATAGAGCTTTACAGCTCTATTGTCTCTGTATGACAACAACAGCCCTTCATCTAATATCTCCTATAAATGTAGCACATGTAGTTTCAATGATGTCATATCCTCCTGCCAGTAACCACTACTAAACCCAAACAGATAAACATTATTCTTTATTAAACCACACAGAGGACGGTTTCTGTGTACGGCTGTGCCGCTGCTTGTCCTGTGAAGCATTATGTGTGCACCGCATGTTGCATGGGGGGGACAGGGGAGGATGGGGTATGTGTCACAGGGTTTTGGGGTAGGGGAGCAGAGCAGAGTGGTTGGCATGGTCTTGCTGCATGTCTGGGATGTCGCCGTGACAACGGTTACTGCGAGCCTGTCTCTCACACACTAACGTCACGTTGTCTGTGTGTGTTGTCTGTGCATGTGTGTGTGTGTTGTCTCGTGTCCATTTCTCTTATATTGACAAGACCAGAAGGTGGATAAAGGATAAATGAAAACGATGACGTTCCCCTCCCCCTGTCCCTCAGTTTTGGTTTATCGCTTTATGGCCTGGTCTCTGTTGAACTCTGTGAATCTCCAATCCACTACGGGGAGCTCTGTTAGTGGCAGCCAGCTGTCTGCTCTTACTGATCTAGAATCAGATTAATATCCCATAATCCTGAACTAAACCATTCAAGGGGAAAACGCACAAAGCTGACATTGGATCAGAGTCTAACTTCATCCTACACCCTCTATCAGAGAAGGCATAAATAATGCTGTGACACTACTGAACCTGTGAGGTCCTCCTAAGTAACACAACAAGGACAGTTATTCATATCTGTGTACAGACATGAACAAGGTAACACCCACAAGAGGAACCAACCAACTCATAGTAATCCGTAGTGGAAGTGTAATGTTAACCTTTTTAACCCTTTGGCTCTCACAGGCTGTAAAGAAATAATGGTATCATTTGCCACCGCCATGAAAGGATCAAATGACTGAAATATCAATGTTTACATCTTTCTGGTACTGACAGTACCTAATAACAACTCAGCTGCCAAACTGGTATAGCAGTGCCAATAACACATTGTATAGTTGACAGACAGACGTACAGATAGACAGACAGACTCATAGAAACTGCTACAAAAAATGACAGAGCTCCCTTTCCTCCCCTTCCCCCTCACCCCCCCCTCTCCCCAACCCCCTTTCCCTGTCTCCTCACCTGGAGGTTCAGAACACACCTATACCTCCACTTCCTGGGGGGAACACCCTTTTTACTCACCCACCTTCCCCCGGTTGGCTCTTTCCAACAGAGGCTGCTGCGGATGGACCTCCCGGTCGCCGACGACAACTCAGTCCACTTCAACTCCACCCTGATGGCCCTGATCCGCACGGCGCTGGACATCAAGATCGCCAAGGGTACGGAAGGTTTGGAACCCCTCTTTCCTGCTTGCCTTTTTCACCATCTCTTCTCCCTGTTTCTTGTCTTCCCTAGAACAGAGCGGGGCAGTCTGCTACTGTAAGGTGGTTGTGTATCGTGTGTACCCTGCTGTCCCTGACACCTACATCGGTCCCTCTGCTTCTCCCACGGTGTCCTAAGTACAGCTCTTTTTCTATAGAGTTTGTATGGTTCTTATTAACCAATAGAATTTAATGTGTACCACCAGCCATACTGTCAGTGTAATAGGGTTTCAAATAGGCTACAGTTCTTTTTTTGTAGACTTTGTAGAGTTCTTGTGAAATAACAATCATAGTTTCAATGTAATTGAGTCTCACTCTATTTGGTTGGCCCAATTAAAGTGAAGATGGCCAGACATACTGTTTAATCCCCATGTCTCTGTGTTACATGGCTCATCCACACTATACATTTAAACTGGGAGTCAAAGCTCACCTCTATTAACAAACACATTCTCTTGTGTCTGTGTGCTTGTGTGTGTTTTCATGCCTGTGTGTTTTCATGTCTGTGTGTTTTCATGTCTGTGTGCTTGTGTGTGTTTTCATGTCTGTGTACTTGTGTGTGTTTTCATGTCTGTGTGTTTTCATGTCTGTGTGCTTGTGTGTGTTTTCATGTCTGTGTGCTTGTGTGTGTTTTCATGTCTGTGTGCTTGTGTGTGTTTTCATGTCTGTGTGTTTTCATGTCTGTGTGCTTGTGTGTGTTTTCATGTCTGTGTACTTGTGTGTGTTTTCATGTCTGTGTGTTTTCATGTCTGTGTGCTTGTGTGTGTTTTCATGTCTGTGTGCTTGTGTGTGTTTTCATGTCTGTGTGCTTGTGTGTGTTTTCATGTCTGTGTGCTTGTGTGTGTTTTCATGTCTGTGCGTCAATTCTTACACCCCTATGGCTCTGCTGTGTATTTGTATCGATGTGAATGTGTGTGTTTATGTGTGTGTGTTGCTATTATATGTGTGTGTATACACTGGTGCATGTGTGTGTGTGTGTGTGCCTGCTTGTGTGTGTGTGTCATTGTGTGTGTGTAGGAGGTGTGGACAAACACCAGATGGATGCAGAGCTGAGGAAAGAGATGATGGCGATTTGGCCCAATCTCTCCCAGAAGACCCTGGACCTCTTAGTCACGCCACATAAGTGTAAGTTGCAGTGTGTTTGGACCGCGACGCGATGCCAGTGTCTGTCTACTTCTTCATGCCACCCGAGGACAGCTTCTCTCAATCAGTCTCCTTCACTGCTGCACCCTCTGATACAGCAGGCACAGCTCCCTACACACACACACACCCACACACACACACACACACACACACACACACACACACACACACACACACACACACACACACACACACACACACACACACACACACACACACACACGCCCACACCCACACCCACACCCACACTCACACTCACACTCACACACACACACACTTTTTATGTACATATAGACACATACCAACACACACACCCATGATTCCCACCAGTCATATCCTCGAAGACGACACACCTAATTTTAGACCTCCAGCCTCCATACACCTCCACCAGCCCTAGCCCCATTTCCCTACAGCAGGCCATGTACCCCATCCACTATCCCCCAGCCCCAGTCCCCACACACCCATATAGACCTCTTTTCTTGCACCCATACCACACCTCCACCCAACCTAACAACTGTACACAGCAGGCCTCATCCTAAAGTCCCAATACAATACTTCCAACAGCCCATTCCACTGATTCCAGGCCTGTTCTGTAGGCCCAACATCACACCTCCACCGGATCCAATACCAGCAGGCTGTCTGCCCAGCTCTGTGCCTGAGATCAGGGGGTGCCTCTCTATAGACCAACTCTCTATAGTAGTCTTTTCACTCCAGGGGTTTAGTTCATACAGTACTACTGTAGGTCAGAACACTCCAGGGGTTTAGTTCATACAGTGCTACTGTAGGTCAGAACACTCCAGGGGTTTAGTTTATACAGTACTACTGTAGGTCAGAACACTCTAGGGGTTTAGTTCATACAGTACTACTGTAGGCCAGAACACTCCAGGGGTTTAGTTTATACAGTACTACTGTAGGTCAGAACACTCTATGGGTTTCGTTCATACAGTACTACTGTAGGTCAGAACACTCCAGGGGGTTAGTTCATACAGTACTACTGTAGGTCAGAACACTCCAGGGGTTTAGTTCATACAGTACTACTGTAGGTCAGAACACTCCAGGGTTTTAGTTCATACAGTACTACTGTAGGTCAGAACACTCCAGGGGTTTAGTTCATACAGTACTACTGTAGGTCAGAACACTCCAGGGGTTTAGTTCATACAGTACTACAGTAGGTCAGAACACTCCAGGGGTTTAGTTAATACAGTGCTACTGTAGGTCAGAACACTCCAGGGGTTTAGTTTATACAGTACTACTGTAGGTCAGAACACTCCAGGGGTTTAGTTCATACAGTGCTACTGTAGGTCAGAACACTCCAGGGGTTTAGTTCATACAGTACTACTGTAGGTCAGAACACTCCAGGGGTTTAGTTCATACAGTGCTACTGTAGGTCAGAACACTCCAGGGGTTTAGTTCATACAGTGCTACTGTAGGTCAGAACACTCCAGGGGTTTAGTTCATTCAGTACTACTGTAGGTCAGAACACTCCAGGGGTTTAGTTCATACAGTACTACTGTAGGTCAGAACACTCTAGGGGTTTAGTTCATACAGTACTTCTGTAGGTCAGAACACTCCAGGGGTTAGTTCATACAGTACTACTGTAGGTCAGAACACTTCAGGTGTTTAGTTCATACAGTGCTACTGTAGGTCAGAACACTCCAGGGCTTTAGTTTATACAGTACTACTGTAGGTCAGAACACTCCAGGGGGTTAGTTAATACAGTGCTACAGTAGGTCAGAACACTCCAGGGGGTTAGTTCATGCAGTACTACTGTAGGTCAGAACACTCCAGGTGTTTAGTTCATACAGTGCTACTGTAGGTCAGAACACTCCAGGGGTTTAGTTAATACAGTGCTACTGTAGGTCAGAACACTCCAGGGGTTTAGTTCATACAGTGCTACAGTAGGTCAGAACACTCCAGGGGTTTAGTTCATACAGTGCTACTGTAGGTCAGAACACTCCAGGGGGTTAGTTCATACAGTACTACTGTAGGTCAGAACACTCCAGGGGGTTAGTTCATACAGTACTACTGTAGGTCAGAACACTCCAGGGGTTTAGTTCATACAGTACTACTGTAGGTCAGAACACTCCAGGGTTTTAGTTCATACAGTACTACTGTAGGTCAGAACACTCCAGGGGTTTAGTTCATACAGTACTACTGTAGGTCAGAACACTCCAGGGGTTTAGTTCATACAGTACTACAGTAGGTCAGAACACTCCAGGGGTTTAGTTAATACAGTGCTACTGTAGGTCAGAACACTCCAGGGGTTTAGTTTATACAGTACTACTGTAGGTCAGAACACTCCAGGGGTTTAGTTCATACAGTGCTACTGTAGGTCAGAACACTCCAGGGGTTTAGTTCATACAGTACTACTGTAGGTCAGAACACTCCAGGGGTTTAGTTCATACAGTGCTACTGTAGGTCAGAACACTCCAGGGGTTTAGTTCATACAGTGCTACTGTAGGTCAGAACACTCCAGGGGTTTAGTTCATTCAGTACTACTGTAGGTCAGAACACTCCAGGGGTTTAGTTCATACAGTACTACTGTAGGTCAGAACACTCTAGGGGTTTAGTTCATACAGTACTTCTGTAGGTCAGAACACTCCAGGGGTTAGTTCATACAGTACTACTGTAGGTCAGAACACTTCAGGTGTTTAGTTCATACAGTGCTACTGTAGGTCAGAACACTCCAGGGCTTTAGTTTATACAGTACTACTGTAGGTCAGAACACTCCAGGGGGTTAGTTAATACAGTGCTACAGTAGGTCAGAACACTCCAGGGGGTTAGTTCATGCAGTACTACTGTAGGTCAGAACACTCCAGGTGTTTAGTTCATACAGTGCTACTGTAGGTCAGAACACTCCAGGGGTTTAGTTAATACAGTGCTACTGTAGGTCAGAACACTCCAGGGGTTTAGTTCATACAGTGCTACAGTAGGTCAGAACACTCCAGGGGTTTAGTTCATACAGTGCTACTGTAGGTCAGAACACTCCAGGGGGTTAGTTCATACAGTACTACTGTAGGTCAGAACACTCCAGGGGTTTAGTTCATACAGTACTACAGTAGGTCAGAAAACTCCAGGTGTTTAGTTCATACAGTACTACTGTAGGTCAGAACACTCCAGGGGTTTAGTTCATACAGTACTACTGTAGGTCAGAACACTCCAGGGGGTTAGTTCATACAGTACTACTGTAGGTCAGAACACTCCAAGGGTTTAGTTCATACAGTACTACAGTAGGTCAGAACACTCCAGGGGTTTAGTTCATACAGTACTACAGTAGGTCAGAACACTCTAGGGGTTTAGTTCATACAGTACTACTGTAGGTCAGAACACTCCAGGGGGTTAGTTCATACAGTACTACTGTAGGTCAGAACACTCCAGGTGTTTAGTTCATACAGTGCTACTGTAGGTCAGAACACTCCAGGGGTTTAGTTTATACAGTACTACAGTAGGTCAGAACACTCCAGGGGTTTAGTTCATACAGTGCTACTGTAGGTCAGAACACTCCAAGGGTTTA
The DNA here is from genome assembly GCF_029448725.1 of Salvelinus fontinalis. Classification (NCBI taxonomy): domain Eukaryota; kingdom Metazoa; phylum Chordata; class Actinopteri; order Salmoniformes; family Salmonidae; genus Salvelinus; species Salvelinus fontinalis. The sequence goes on from NW_026601928.1 coordinate 9,232, forward strand.
GTTCATACAGTACTACTGTAGGTCAGACCACTCCAGGGGTTTAGTTCATACAGTACTACTGTAGGTCAGAACACTCCAGGGGTTTAGTTCATACAGTGCTACTGTAGGTCAGAACACTCCAGGGGGTTAGTTCATACAGTACTACTGTAGGTCAGAACACTTCAGGTGTTTAGTTCATACAGTACTACTGTAGGTCAGAACACTCCAGGGGTTTAGTTCATACAGTACTACTGTAGGTCAGAACACTCCAGGGGGTTAGTTCATACAGTACTACTGTAGGTCAGAACACTCCTAGGGTTTAGTTCATACAGTACTACAGTAGGTCAGAACACTCCAGGGGTTTAGTTCATACAGTACTACAGTAGGTCAGAACACTCTAGGGGTTTAGTTCATACAGTACTACTGTAGGTCAGAACACTCCAGGGGGTTAGTTCATACAGTACTACTGTAGGTCAGAACACTCCAGGTGTTTAGTTCATACAGTGCTACTGTAGGTCAGAACACTCCAGGGGTTTAGTTTATACAGTACTACAGTAGGTCAGAACACTCCAGGGGTTTAGTTTATACAGTACTACTGTAGGTCAGAACACTCCAGGGGTTTAGTTCATACAGTACTACTGTAGGTCAGAACACTGGCTGCTATGCATGTCGGAGAAATACATACGGGACTAGAAGGAATGCACAAGTGCCAAAGCACTAGTTGCTATATAGATATTAGCTGTATATTATATGAAAGTAATTATGATTTAAAGTATAGGTAAAGGCATCTTGGTCAGGTGCATTATAGCTACTCACCATATTGCTAATTGTACCAAATTTTATCAGAATGCACAGGCTTCTGTTTCCTGCTAATAACGCTCAAACCAAATTGAAATAAAATGTGTGGCAATTTAGCATGCTGGTGAACGGTGTACAGAAATGGCCAATAGCATAATGCTTGTGAACACACTTTTTTGAACTGGACTTTAGGCCCTTTTATTGTGAAGATGTGCTCTGCTGTTGACACCTGGAAATGACTCTCTTTCAAAGACTGTTATCACTTTTTTTCTCTTCTGAAGCTCTGTTTTGTTTATCTGTTTGGAGATAACAAAGTACAAGGTCCAAATTGAACTAAGTACAACATGTCCACCTTCTATTGAGAAGTAAAGGGGGAACCATCGGTCCTGCATCAGAATGCCAAAACAGCATCAAAGCAGCCCCAGTAGTTCTGTTGGTACTGTCCAGTCCTCTACCAGGTCCCCCATCTACACAATGAAGTGGTCTTGAGTCTTGTCTTCTGATTGAAGACCACCAGTCAGTAGAAATACAGAAAAGATGCAAAGAAAGAAAGACTACAGGTAAACAGAGAAAGAAAGACTACAGGTAAACAGAGAAAGAAAGACTACAGGTAAACAGAGAAAGAAAGACTACAGGTAAACAGAGAAAGAAAGACTACAGGTAAACAGAGAAAGAAAGACTACAGGTAAACAGAGAAAGAAAGACTACAGGTAAACAGAGAAAGAAAGACTACAGGTAAACAGAGAAAGAAAGACTACAGGTAAACAGAGAAAGAAAGACTACAGGTAAACAGAGAAAGAAAGACTACAGGTAAACAGAGAAAGAAAGACTACAGGTAAACAGAGAAAGAAAGACTACAGGTAAACAGAGAAAGAAAGACTACAGGTAAACAGAGAAAGAAAGACTACAGGTAAACAGAGAAAGAAAGACTACAGGTAAACAGAGAAAGAAAGACTACAGGTAAACAGAGAAAGAAAGACTACAGGTAAACAGAGAAAGAAAGACTACAGTTAAACAGAGAAAGAAAGACTACAGGTAAACAGAGAAAGAAAGACTACAGGTAAACAGAGAAAGAAAGACTACAGGTAAACAGAGAAAGAAAGACTACAGGTAAACAGAGAAAGAAAGACTACAGGTAAACAGAGAAAGAAAGACTACAGGTAAACAGAGAAAGAAAGACTACAGGTAAACAGAGAAAGAAAGACTACAGGTAAACAGAGAAAGAAAGACTACAGTTAAACCGAGAAAGAAAGACTACAGGTAAACAGAGAAAGAAAGACTACAGTTAAACCGAGAAAGAAAGACTACAGGTAAACATAGAAAGAAAGACTACAGGTAAACCGAGAAAGAAAGACTACAGGTAAACCGAGAAAGAAAGACTACAGGTAAACCGAGAAAGAAAGACTACAGGTAAACAGAGAAAGAAAGACTACAGGTAAACATAGAAAGAAAGACTACGGGTAAACCGAGAAAGAAAGACTACGGGTAAACAGAGAAAGAAAGACTACAGGTAAACAGAGAAAGAAAGACTACAGGTAAACAGAGAAAGAAAGACTACAGGTAAACAGAGAAAGAAAGACTACAGGTAAACAGAGAAAGAAAGACTACAGGTAAACAGAGAAAGAAAGACTACAGGTAAACAGAGAAAGAAAGACTACAGTTAAACCGAGAAAGAAAGACTACAGGTAAACAGAGAAAGAAAGACTACAGTTAAACCGAGAAAGAAAGACTACAGGTAAACATAGAAAGAAAGACTACAGGTAAACAGAGAAAGAAAGACTACAGGTAAACAGAGAAAGAAAGACTACAGAGAAAAAAAGACTACAGTTAAACAGAGAAAGAGAAAATGTGACACATGATCATTTTTTAGTCCGAGTCTGTTTGTGAAAAGACTATCAGCTCTGTGTTCGTGTATATGTGTGTATTTGTCTGTGTGAGTTTGTCTCTCTCTCTGCGTGCCTCGTCTCCTCTACTCCCATCCCTCTCGCTCAGGGTCCCATACGTAGTGGTCTAATCGTGCAGGGTAACTTGTCCCTCTCTCAGCAGCAACAGACCTGACGGTGGGGAAGATCTACGCTGCCATGATGATCATGGAGTACTACAGGCAGAGCAAGGCCAAGCGCTCTCAGGCGCGGCTAGAGGCGGAGCAGGTACAACTACTGTCCCTAGGAACCATCCCCAAACCTTCAGACAACGCAGACTGACTGAGGGCAGAGTCAGACTGACTAGAAATACTGCTGTGCTGTTAGTACAGGGGTCAATGCGGAGCTGTGACAACCCATAACCACGCCCACCCACAGTCTTACTATAGCATTTACTTACTACGTTATTGTAAGGTCACTTGTTATCATTGACCTCACCTGGCTAAAGGTTAGAGGTCAAAGGTTAGAGGACCACTGCCATTGGGTTTACCCACTCTAGTCTTGCCTCTCTGTGTTCTTCCATCCTCCCTTCCTTTCTATCTATCTCTGCAGTTAGTCGGTATAAAACTCTGTGAGGCCCTCTGGTGGACAAAGTATATCATGTTATATTACATTCATGTTATATTACATTTGTACATGATATTATATTATTGCTAGAGCATCTATACAGAAAACCAGCAGATTATATTTCAAGCACAATTATATAATTCTGAATCACAATTATTTCTAAAGAAGAGGCACTTTTCTGCTATACAGAACCCTCTCGATCATCTTTGAATTGGTTTGGGCTGGGTGTCTTTGTCACAGCTCTGGATGGCGAAGACTGTACGATGTTAATGTACATTCCTCACCTAAGCCTGTTCCTCTTTATCCTCCCTTTCCTTGGCTGTGAATCCACTGCTAGTGATGATGATGATGATGATGATGCTAGTCTTCCCAAGCCTTTTAGCCACACCCTGGCCTTGGACTGTTGCCCTACACCCTGGACTGTAGCATTGCACTGTAGCCCCCTATTCCCTGTTGACAGAGAGAATGCATATACAACCAATACAATGGATCTTGTGTTTATGTAGTCACATGTGAAGCCACTGACGATAAAACGTTAAAGTTGTAGCAGTATTCGTAACACAGTTACAGAAACATTTTAAGTGTAAGTAAAAGATGACGTTTTAAATTACAGAGATTGTTTGATTTTGTTTTATTTGTATTTCTCACGCACACACATACACGCTTTCCTATTTTACAGACAGAGTCCTACTCCTCCTCTCCTCTCTCACTGCACTCTAAGCATGCCACTTTCCCTGCTCTGCTATGGCCACCTGCTACCACTCTCTATACACAACTCTCAGCCATATCAATTCCTCATGACTTCATTTCTCTTCTGGCATTCCTTCCTTGTAGGATAGCACAAGGAAGAGGTTGGTCTTGAAGGGATAGTCACTAAATTCAATGTTTAAACAATGATCTTAACTCTTTTTCTCTGGCACATGATGTGAAGGGCGTGAGAGAGGCAGGATATTGGAAGATCTAGGAGTTAGTTGAGAGAGTCTGGCTCTGTCTGAGCTTTAGAAACTGACCTCAAACCTGCCTTAGCCATGTGTATAGATTTGTATTGAGGAGGTGTAGAGAGGAGGTGTAGAGAGGGGCAGCTCAGTAAGAGGAGGTGTAGAGAGGGGTACAGGGGAGAGGGGAGAGGATGTGTAGGGGTAAAGGGTGGGAGAGCAGACATTGGCTGGAGAGCAGGATGGGTGACAATTGGATGAGGATGTTGCGGCTTTTTGAAGAGTTGGTTGAATGGGACCTACAGTATGAGTCAGGGGATAGTTTGATTGGACAAGTCACAGGAACTCCTCGGGAAAATGATGGAGATATCTAAGAAGGATACCATCTAAACAACTGTAGAAACCACCCTCTATCACCTGTCAAAGTACAATGGAAGACTCATAAGACAAGCTGAGAAGACTCAAGAGTTGGTCACCCAATACTTAGAGTCAAGTCATGTCATATGCTTGGTCTTCATTCACAACCACAACCATACCACCCAGCTGGTCCTTGTGCTTTTACTCTAATGCTCCCAAGGCGTACTTACCCATGACCACAAACATGTACAGAGCACAAACACTCACACACTGGAGTTTCTTGGGCAACGAATGCTATCAAACCTTTCAGACTCTTCAGCATGCTCACAGCCCGATGGCGATAATTGATGATGTCACTGCAACATCCTCATCCAATCGTCGCCCATCCTGCTCTCCAGCCAATGTCTGCTCTCCCACCCTTTACCCCTACACATCCTCTCCCCTCTCCCCTGTACCCCTCTCTACACCTCCTCTTACTGAGCTGCCCCTCACTCTCCTCCCCCTTGCACCCCCACCTCCCTTCCCCTCCTTCCCAACCCCCACCCCTGCTGCTACTTGCTTACAGAAGGACAGGAGCAGAGGAGTGGACTTCCCTCCCCCTTGCACCATCTCAGACAGTATTATTACCATAGTGTTAGATAAGGAGAGACATAGTGAAGGATAGCATCTATCCCAGTGATGAGAGTTTCTTCCCTGCATGATTCCAGGTAGAGCTTGCTGCCATAGATAAGCATGTGCTTTGTGATGATGTGAGACTAGGTGTGGGACTTGGAGATTGGGAATATCCTTGCTTCGAACGGTTCAGATTCGGACAAGAACTGTTCCAAGTGTTTAGAAATGATGATTGGACAAATATTGTTTGGAAAAATATTTGTGTGCTATTTCCTTGTATGACCTGGGACCTTTGTGATCCATCCACTTTAAACGTTGACCCTCCATGGCTTGTGAAATCCTTAAACCAAAACAGCTACTTACCATTGATAATCCATTCCAGCTAGCAAGTATATACTGTCCCAGGAGTGGCCCACTGCCTGCATGGTTTATGGCCCACAGCTGGAAACCAAATGCGGCCCAACAACATTTTGCCCAGATATCTTACGGACATAAAAGTAGCAGTTTGTCAGTTTTAAGTGGATGTGTAATAACTGAATGACACTGTATGTGGTTATTTGAACACACTTACTCCCACCATGCATTTCACCTACACTAAGAAAAACAGGTGCTATCCAGAACCTAAAATAGTTCTTAAGCTGTCCCCATTGGAGAACCATTTGATGAACCCTTTTTGATTCCAGATATAACCCTTTTGGTTCCAGGTAGAACCCCTTTGGGTTCTATGTAGACCCCTTCTACAAAGGGTTCTGCCTGGAACCCAAAACAGTTCTTCCTGGAACCAAATATGGTTTTCCTATGGGGACATCCAAAAAACCCTTTGGAACCCTTTTTTCTAAGAGTGTACTGTATGTTCCCAACAGGTCTACTCCCAGTCCTCGTCTTCCTCTCTTTGTCATCCTTCCTCTATCCCTCCTTGTGTCCCCTTTCTCTCTCGATATTCGCTCACATGGACTTCTACCTCTATTCTTTCCTTTTCTCATCCTCCTCCTGTCTTCCTTTCTCTATCATCATGTTTATATTATTTACAGACTATTCTCCCTCCTCTCCTTATGTGTCAACGTCTGTTTTCAACAGAGACTTGGAATGTTCTCTTCCTGATGGATCTGTCCATTGGTTTTGCACTGATGTTCTGCCTTGTTCAACTCTTCCTTATTCCCTCCCTGGTCTTGCTGTTCTACTGCTCTAATGGATTGTTGGACTCGCTCAAACTGCACCCACCAACTCTCATTTCCTGGTTGCCCATAGTGATAAGTTGGCTGCTTGAGGTCAAATGGGGATTCAAAAGTCAAGGTTGAAATCCAATCAGGTCGAGAGGTAAACACTGTCCATCCTGTCGAATGGGTTGTGTATTGAATGGCACCCTTTTCATGTTATAGTGCACTTCTTTTGAATCAAAGCCTAGGTGAAAATCAGAAATAGTGTGTCATTTGAGATGTGTTCCTATGAGCAACATGCAAATTGTCTGTTCAAATAAAAAATACTGTAGACAAAGAGCTTAATTAATGCCAGACAAATCCAGACCTCTTTGTAGCATCCAACGGAACACTTCCAAATCCATAGCTAGATACTGTATACTGTAGGTCATATACAGTGGCTATGGCTCTGGTTAATACCCTTCATTCATGGTGACCTGGAAGTAGATGATTCATTGGCATGAGCCTTCCATTCTCACATTTACAGCAGGACTCCAACTCCCCTCCCAGAATGCTCTCTGGCTCAGTCAGCCCCTGCTGACCTTCCTCCCCCTGGATGCTGTGACCTGCTCTGAACTCACTTTCTTCTCCACCTTCCCCATTTCCTGTATGTCTACCTTAAAGCCGGCGGCCATGTTGTATCTCACACAGAATCGAACGACATTACTGTTTCAGCGCGTGGAGCCGCCCTCCCCCATCCAGGACGGGCCTCTCAGCCTCCCTCCTACCCAACCGGCAGACCCCGTCAACAGCCTGTGAGTAGACCCCTGTCCCCCCCCCCCCAACTCTCTCTCTGGGTCTCTCTCTCTGTCCTCTCCCTCTCTCTGTTTTCTCTCTCCCTCTTTCTCTGCAGCCAGAGGGAGGATGGGTAGTGGCTCCACAGGTGGAGTGTCATCCACGAGAAGGAGGAGCAGGACGACACGCTGGGCGGACACGCCTCACGTGTAGAGGACCTGTGTGTGTATGTGCGTGTGTAGTGTGTTCAGAAAGGCTGGTTTGTGGGGATGAGTGCATTCAGTTAGCCTCATACAAGCACTGAATGCATGGGTCTGATGAAGGTGATGTATATGGGGCCTGGCTTGTGTGTATGTATGCGTGTGCCTGTGTTTGCCTATCTGTGTGTATATATGTCCCGGGTCTGACTGGGTGTGTGTGTGTGTTGTAGACCGGTGGAGGGAGGTGGTGTGTGTGTGTGTGTGTGTGAGGGGCCTGTCTGACTGTCTGTGTGTTGTAGACCGGTGGAGGGGGGGGTTCCAGAGAGCCAGTCGTGGGTGACAGTGCGGGCTCAGGAGATGTCCCAGAGAGTAGGCAGCTGGAGTCCTGAGGGACAGCACTCTGAGGATGGCCTGGACAGCAGGCATAACTCGCAGGTAACACATACACACAGGTGCGCAAACACACACACACACACACCAGCATCCAGAGGAATCCCTGGACAACAGACATAACTCATAAGTGTATATACACGCACATGCATACGCACAAATACAGATCAATACAGTACTTGCATGTAACATGTACAGTATGTCATTGCACACAAGAACACACTAATAAATGGTTCCCAGTAAACATGAAATAGTGATTTTCTTTCATGCTATTCATGTTTCATGTTGTCTGAACATATTTTCATTGGACTGGTTCATATAGAGCTAGTGTCCTGGTGCTCTTTCCTTACAGGATATTTAGGGTCATCATTGTTGAATCAACTCGTACACAGAGTCACCGCTGGCTCTGTTTTAGTCCTGCCTATTGTCCAATTCCATATGGTCCCTACAGCTCCTCTCCCTATAGGCACTTAGACAGATCTGAAAGGTGTATAGGTGTAAGCAATACAGCACATTCATCTAATGGCTTTGAGTCATTACTAATCCTTTCAGATCTACATGAAGGGCCCAGGAGTTAGAGTTAGTTATTGGGAAAATGTGAACATGATGGTTTCCCTATAACCTGCCCTGATTGGCTATGCCTGCTTAAACCCTCGCACCATTCACATCCCATACCCATCGACCCCCTCAGCCCCCAGGCCCACAACCTCCAAGCCCTCATCCCCCAAGCCCTCATCCCCCAAGCCCTCAAACCCTCATCCCCCAAGCCCTAAATAACATAATATTATCAAAATCCGTCTGTTTAAGATTGAGATATATTTTTGTATTGGCTGCGTCTCAATCCATCGGATACGCCCTTGTCGGCCTTCTGCATCTGTGGTGGAAAGTGGCAGAACAGCACTGTTTGTCAGACCAGGAGACATCCCGAAAATCAGTCTTCTCACGAAAGCGTCTACAGCGTCCAAACGATGGTATTCTCCATTTTCCTTTACGACACCCACAAGTGTCACAGGACTCGTCTGAAAGTAACCCAGTACTGCTTTCAAAAAGGAATCGAAGTATGCTATATATATACAAAAGTATGTGAACACCTCTTCAAATTAGTGGATGCGGCTATTTCAGCCAAACCGTTGCTGACAGGTGTATAAAATCAAGCACACAGCCATGCAATCTCCATAGACAAACATTGGCAGTAGAATGGCCCGTACTGAAGAGGTTTCAATGTGGCACCGTCATAGGAGGCCACCTTTCGAAGTCAGTTCGTCATATTTCTTCCCCGCTGGAGGTGCTCTGGTCAACTGTAAGTGCTGTTATTGTAACGGCAGTCTAGCTCTTCCTCCTCCTCAGACGAGGAGAGGAGAGAAGGATCGGAGGACCAATGTGCAGCGTGGTAATTTTCCATGAATTTAATAAACACAAAGACAAGATAATGACAAACTAATACAAAACAACAAACGACTGTGAAGCTACAAACGAAAGTGCAATACACAAACTACTAACGTTAGACATAGACACTATACAAAATAACAAACAAACTAACCGTCACAGTCCTGTGTGGCACAAACACTGACACAGGAAACAACCACCCACAATCCCCAACACAAAACAAGCCACCTATATATGATTCTCAATCAGGGACAACGATTGACAGCTGTCTCTGATTGAGAACCATATTAGGCTGAACACAGAAACAGACGAACTAGACACACAACATAGAATTCCCACCCAGCTCACGTCCTGACCAACACTAAACAAGCAAAACACATACGAACTCTGGTCAGGACGTTACAGTTATTGTGAAGTGGCAATATATATACATATATATATATATAGTGCCAGTGAAAGGTTCGGTTTGGACACACCTACTCATTCAAGGGTTTTTCTTTATTTTTCCTAGACATCAAACTATGAAATAGCACATATGGAATCATGTAGTAACCAGAAAAGTGTTAAACCAATCAAAATACATTTTAGATTATTCAAAGTAGCCAGCACAAGCCTTGATGACAGCTTTGCACACTCTTGGCATTCACTCAATCAGCTTCATGAGGTAGTCACCTGGAATGCTTTTCCAGCAGTCTTGACGGAATTCACACATATGCTGAGCACTTGTTGGCTGCTTTTCTTTCACTCTGCGGTCGAACCCATCCCAAACCATCTCAATTGGGTCGAGGCCGGGTGATTGTGGAGGCCAGGTCATCTGATGAAACACTCCATCACTCTCATTATTGGTCAAATAGCCCTTACACAGCCTGGAGGTGTGTTTTGGGACATTTTCATGTTGAAAAACAAATGATAGTCCCACTAAGCTCAAACCAGATGGGATAGCATATCGCTGCAGATTGCTGTGGTATCTATGCTGGTTAAGTGTGCCTTGAATTCTAAATAAATCACAGACAGTGTCACCAGCAAAGCAACCCCACAACATCACACCTCCTCCTTTATGGGAACCACACATGCAAAAATCATCTGTTCACCTACTCTGCATCTCACAAAGACCAAAAATCTCCAATTTGGACTCATCAAACCAAGACAGATTTCCACCGCTCTAATGTCCATTGCTCGTGTTTCTTGGCCCAAGCAAGTCTCTACTTCTTATTGGTGTCCTTTAGCAGTGGTTTCTTTGCAGTAATTCCTCCCTGAAGGCCTGATTCATGCAGTCTCCTCTGAACAGTTGATGTTGAGATGTGTGTCTTACTTGAACTCTGTGAAGCATTTATTTGGGTTGAAATTTCTGAGGCTGGTAACTCTAATGAACTTATCCTCTGCAGCAGAGGTAACTCTGGGTCTTCCTCTCCTGTGGTGGTCCTCATGAGAGCCAGTTTCATCATAGCGCTTGATGATTTTTGTGACTGAACTTGAAGAAACTTTCACAGTTCTTGACATTTTCTGAAATGACTGACCTTCATGTCTTAAAGTAATGATGGACGGTCATTTCTCTTTGCTTATTAGAGCTGTTCTTGTGTCACGATCGTGTGGAGGATTGACGGACCAAAACGCAGCTTTAGGAAAATAAGCCATCTCCTTTTTATTTAACGAAGAAGGCAAACGAAACAAAAACACTTAAACACTAAACAAAACAAGAAAACGATCGTGAAGCTAAACAACGATGTGCACACACTGGCTACAAACGTATCACATAGACAACTACTCACAACAAATGAAAGCCTATGGCTACCCTAAATAAGGCTCCCAATCAGAGACAACCGAAATCAGCTGTCTCTAATTGGGAACTCATTCAGGTAACCATAGACTCTCCTAGACAACTAAACATACATAGACAACGCTAGACACATGAACTCAACACAAACCCATATACTACACCCAACAACCCCTTTACCATAGAAACACCCAAAACCAACAAAACACAAACATTCCCCATGTCACACCCTGACCTAACTAAAATAATAAAGAAAACAAAGAATACTAAGGCCAGGGCGTGACATAACCCCCCCCTTAAGGTGCGAACTCCGGGCGCACCATTAACCAGTCTAGGGGAGGGTCTGGGTGGGCTTCCATCCACGGTGGCGGCTCCGGCTCTGGTCGTGGTCCCCACGTCACCACAGTCCCTAACCGCCTCCTTAGCTTCCTCCAAATGACCCCCCTCCACATTAACCCCACTGCATTAAGGGGCAGTTCCGGACTAAGGGGCAGCTCCGAACTAAGGGGCAGCTCCGAACTAAGGGGCAGCTCCGAACTAAGGGGCAGTACCAGGGTAAGGGGCAGTACCAGGGTCAGGGGCAGCTCCGAACTAAGGGGCAGTACCAGGGTAAGGGATAGCACCAGGATAAGGGGCAGCTCCGGACTGAGGAACGGCAGCTCCGGACTGAGGAACGGCAGCTCCGGACTGAGGGACTGCAGCTCCGGACTGAGGGACTGCAGCTCCGGACTGAGGGACTGCAGCTCCGGACTGAGGGACTGCAGCTCCGGACTGAGGGACTGCAGCTCCGGACTGAGGGACTGCAGCTCCGGACTGAGGGACTGCAGCTCCGGACTGAGGGACTGCAGCTCCGGACTGAGGGACTGCAGCTCCGGACTGAGGGACTGCAGCTCCGGACTGAGGGACTGCAGCTCCGGACTGAGGGACGGCCCATGGCTGGCTGACGGATCTGGCTGCTCATGGCTGGCTGACGGATCTGGCTGCTCATGGCTAGCTGACGGATCTGGCTGCTCATGGCTAGCTGACGGATCTGGCTGCTCATGGCTAGCTGACGGATCTGGCTGCTCATGGCTAGCTGACGGATCTGGCTGCTCATGGCTGACTGACGGATCTGGCTGCTCATGGCTGGCTGACGGATCTGGCTGCTCATGGCTGGCTGACGGATCTGGCTGCTCATGGCTGGCTGACGGATCTGGCTGCTCATGGCTGGCTGACGGATCTGGCTGCTCATGGCTGGCTGACGGATCTGGCTGCTCATGGCTAGCTGACGGATCTGGCTGCTCATGGCTAGCTGACGGATCTGGCTGCTCATGGCTAGCTGACGGATCTGGCTGCTCATGGCTAGCTGACGGATCTGGCTGCTCATGGCTAGCTGACTGCTCTGGCAGATCCTGTCTGGTTGGCGGCTCTGGCAGATCCTGTCTGGTTGGCGGCTCTGGCAGATCCTGTCTGGTTGGCGGCTCTGGCAGATCCTGTCTGGTTGGCGGCTCTGGCAGATCCTGTCTGGTTGGCGGCTCTGGCAGATCCTGTCTGGTTGGCGGCTCTGGCAGATCCTGTCTGGTTGGCGGCTCTGGCAGATCCTGTCTGGCGGGCGGCTCTAGCGGCTCCTGTCTGGCGGGCGGCTCTAGCGGCTCCTGTCTGGCGGGCGGCTCTAGCGGCTCCTGTCTGGCGGACGGCTCTGTAGGCTCATGGCAGACGGGCGGCTTTGCAGGCTCATGGCAGACGGGCGGCTTTGCAGGCTCATGGCAGACGGGCGGCTTTGCAGGCTCATGGCAGACGGATGGCTCAGACGGCGCTGGGGAGACGGATGGCTCAGATGGCGCTGGGGAGACGGATGGCTCAGATGGCGCTGGGGAGACACGCATCTCAGGGCTAGTGCGGGGAGCAGCAACAGGACGCACAGGACTCTGGGGACACACAGGAGGCTTGGTGCGTGGTTTAGGCACTGGTGGTAAAGGGCTGAAGACACGCACCATATAGCTAGTGCGTGGAGGAGGCACTGGTGGTACTGGGTTGGGGCGGGGAGGTGGCGCCGGAAATACCGGACCGTGCAGGCGTACTGGCTCCCTTGAACGCCGAGCCTGCCCAACCTTACCTGGTTGTATGCTCCCCGTCGCCTGACCAGTGCGGGGAGGTGGAATAACCCGCACCGGCCTATGTAGGCGAACCGGGGACACCATGCGTAAGGCTGGTGCCATGTACGCCGGCCCGAGGAGACGCACTGGTGACCAGATGCGTTGGGCCGGCTTCATGACATACGGCTCAACGCTCAGTCTAGCCCGGCCGATACGTGGAGCTGAAATGTACCGAACCGGGCTATGCACGCGTACAGGAGACACCGTGCGCTCTACTGCGTAACACGGTGTCTGCCTGTACTCTCGCTCTCCACGGTAAGTACAGGGAGTAGGCGCAGGTTTCCTACCTGACTTCGCCACACTCCCTTTAAGGCCCCCCCCAAGAAATTTTTGGGTTGTACTCACGGGCTTCCAGCCTTGTCTCCGTGCTGCCTCCTCATATCGCCTCCTCTCGGCTTTAGCTGCCTCCAGCTCTTCACGAGGAAGGCGATATTCTCCCGGTTGTGCCCACGGCCCCTTACCATCCAGTATCTCCTCCCATGTCCACGAATCCTGTGTAGGTGGGTCCTGTTGCCGCTTTCCATGCCGCTTGGTCCTGTAATGGTGAGTAGTTCTGTCACGATCGTGTGGAGGATTGACGGACCAAAACGCAGCTTTAGGAAAATAAGCCATCTCCTTTTTATTTAACGAAGAAGGCAAACGAAACAAAAACACTTAAACACTAAACAAAACAAGAAAACGATCGTGAAGCTAAACAACGATGTGCACACACTGGCTACAAACGTATCACATAGACAACTACTCACAACAAATGAAAGCCTATGGCTACCCTAAATAAGGCTCCCAATCAGAGACAACCGAAATCAGCTGTCTCTAATTGGGAACTCATTCAGGTAACCATAGACTCTCCTAGACAACTAAACATACATAGACAACGCTAGACACATGAACTCAACACAAACCCATATACTACACCCAACAACCCCTTTACCATAGAAACACCCAAAACCAACAAAACACAAACATTCCCCATGTCACACCCTGACCTAACTAAAATAATAAAGAAAACAAAGAATACTAAGGCCAGGGCGTGACATCTTGCCATAATATGGACTTGGTCTTTTACCAAATAGGGCTATCTTCTTTATACCATCCCTACTTTGTCACAACACAACTGATTGGCTCAAATACATTAAGAAATTAAACAAATTTACTTTTAACAAGACACACCTGTTAACAAGTCCAATACAGCAAATGAAAGGTACACATCTTGTGAATCCAGCCAACATGTCCGATTTGTAAAATGTTTTACAGCGAAAACAGCACGTATATTTATGTTAGCTCACGACCAAATACAAAGAAGGACAGACATTTTTCACAGCACAGGTAGCATGCACAAAGCCAACCTAACTAACCAAGAACCAACCAAACTAACCAAGAAACAACTTCATCAGATGACAGTCTTATAACATGTTATACAATAAATCTATGTTCTGTTCGAAAAATGTGCATATTTGAGGTATAAATCAGTTTTACATTGCAGCTACCATCACAGCTACCGTCAAAAATAGCACCGAAGCAGCCAGAGTAATTATAGAGACCAACGTGGAATACCTAAATACTCATCATAAAACATTTCTGAAAAATGCATCGTGTACAGCAAATGAAAGACAAGCATCTTGTGAATCCAGCCAATATTTCAGATTTTTTAAGTGTTTTACAGCGAAAACACAATATAGCATTATATTAGCTTACTACAATAGCCTACCACACAACCGCATTCATTCATCAAGGCACGTTAGCGATAGCAATAGGCACGTTAGCGTTAGCGAATAAACCAGCAAAATATATTAATTTTCACTAACCTTCATAAACCTTCCTCAGATGACAGTCCTATAACATCAGGTTATACATACACTTATGTTTTGTTCGAAAATGTGCATATTTAGAGCTGAAATCAGTGGTTATCCATTATGCTAACGTAGCTTCATTTTCCCAGAATGTGCGGATATTTCTATTAGACTCTCACCTATTCTGACCAAATAGCTATTCATAAACATTACAAAAAAATACATGTTGTATAGGAAATGATAGATACACTAGTTCTTAATGCAATCGCAGTGTTAGAATTCAAAAAATATCTTCATTACGACATAAGGCTTATGTTATAGCGAGAGAGTGGACAAAACCTGGGTGCAAAACTACTAGTACACAGTTCGACAGATATATGAAATAGCATCACAAAATGGGTCCTACTTTTGGTGATCTTCCATCAGAATGTTGTACAAGGGGTCCTTTGTCCAGAACAGTTGTTGTTTGGATTTAGAACATCGTTTTTCCCTCTTGAATTAGCAAGCACACTTGCCAAGTGGCGCGAAGCTTTCCATCGTCAAAAAACACAGACAACGCAACACGCCTAACGTCCCGAAAAAATTTCAATAATCTAATAAAACTATATTGAAAAAACATAGTTTACGATGATATTGTGACATGTATCAAATAAAATCAAAGCCGGAGATGGTAGTCGCCTATAACGACAGCTTTTCAGAAGGCAATTCCAGGTCCATCTTCGCGCTTTCCAGAAAACAGGAAATGGATGACTCGTCGTACCAAGAGGATTAATTCCACCTCAGACCAAGATAAACACTTCATTTCTTCTCTCACTTCCTCTTGACATCTAGGGGAAGGTGTATGACGTGCATGTATACTCATACGTATCATGCCCATTTATAGGCAGGCCCTTGAACAGAGCATCATTTTCAGACTTTCCACTTCCTGGTCAGAAAGTGTGCTGCCAAATGAGTTCTGTTTTACTCACAGACAAAATTCAAACGGTTTTAGAAACTAGAGAGTGTTTTTCTATCCAATAGTAATAATAATATGCATATTGTACGAGCAAGAATTGAGTACGAGGCCGTTTAAATTGGGCACGTTTTTCCCCCAAAGTGAAAACAGCGCCCTCTGTCCTCATCATTATATGAAATGCAGTCCAGGTGACTACCTCATGAAGCTGGTTGAGAGGATGCCAAAAGTGTGCAAAGCTGTCATCAAGGCAAAGGTTGGCTACTTTAAAGTATCTCAAATATACAATATATTTTGATTTATTTTTTTGGGGCTACTACATGATTCCATATGTGTTATTTCATAGTTTTGATGTCTTCACTATTATTCTACAACGTAGAACATAGTAAAAATAAAGAAAAAACTTGGAATGAGTAGATGTGTCTGAACTTTGTACTGGTACTGTATATATGTGTTTATATATACCTAAATCAAATAGCTAAATGATCCATGGTATGACCATCTTAAAACAATTCCATGTGTTAGCGTAGACTTTTAGAGGTTAAATTTCAACTTAAATGGGGTAGGGATGTCCCAAGGATATCAGATAGCACGGACCAAGCCCTCAGCCCCCAAGCCCTCCATCCCCAAGCCCCCTGCGCCGAAGCCACCTGCACCGAAGCCCCCTGTACCGAAGCCCCCTGTACCGGAGCCCCCTGTACCGAAGCCCCCTGTACCGAAGCCCCCTGCACCGAAGCCCCCTGTACCGAAGCCCCCTGTACCGGAGCCCCCTGTACCGAAGCCCCCTGCACCGAAGCCCCCTGCACCGACGCCACCTGTTCCGAAGCCCCCTGCACCGAAGCACCCTGCACCGAAGCCCCAGTACAGTACCGAAGCCCCAGTACAGTACCGAAGCCCCAGTACAGTACCGAAGCCCCCTGTACCGAAGCCCCCTGTTCCCGAAGCCACCTGTACCGAAGCCCCCTGCACCGAAGCCCCCTGTACCGAAGCCTCCTGCACTGAAGCCCCATGCCTCAGCAGTTCCCGCTCTTGATCCAAGTCCAGGTCCAAGTCCTAGCTCCTAGCCCCTTGCCCTAGATCTAAACCTAGCCGTAAACCTTCCCCCATCCCCATTTCCCCGGCATTTCCCAGGCTCAAACCCCAGTCCCTCCCACACTACACTACATGCTACTGTACACCACAGGAAGCTGCTGAGGGGAAGATGGCTCATAACAATAGCTGGAACGGAGCAAATGGAATGTCATCAAACACATGGAAACCATGTTTGATGTATTTGGTACTATTCCATTAATTCCAATCCAACCATTAACATGAGCCCGTCCTCCCCAATTAAGGTCCCATCAACCTCCTGTGCACACTACACTCACCCACACTCACGTGGGATAAAGGATGACAAACACACCATTGTCCCCGTCATATTCCTTCATCACAGTCACGCCTGCTCTCACTCTATTTTGCAGACGGTAGAGATGAGAGAGATGGGGCGTGATGGTTACTCGGATACCGAGCACTTTCAGCCAATGGAAGGCCACGGAAGGGCCGCTTCCATGCCACGCCTTCCAGGCGACAACCAAGTGAGCACCCCTCATTTCCTCTCCTCCCTCCCTCTCTCGCTCCCTCTAGCTTTTCATCTCCTTGACTCAATCTCCACGATAAGCTACATGACTAGAGACACACAAAGACTAGAGACAGACTATTTATAATCCAACACAGTGCATAGCAAAATACTATGAAACATTGCTGAAAATGGACACGTGATACTTTCAAGCATATTTAAAAAAAAAAAAAAAAAAAAAAAAAGCATGGTATTTGACGTGATATCATGCATTTTGACGGTAGCTCCCCTTTCTATGCTGTTGAAATATCGTCCATAGGATGTTTGCCAGACAGACTTACAGGTAAGTCTTACAGACTACTGTACCAAACACCCCAACACCCCACTCTTCCTCTCCTCCTCCTCTCCACTCATCCCCTTGGAGGTGTGTTACTGTGGTTGTCCCTTCTCATCCAGTACCAAGTCATCTCTGCTATATTGTCACACACACACTCTTTGTTTAAGGTAGTCCATCGTATCCGAGGATGACTTCCACTACTGCTTGTTGGATCACTGATGACTGTATAATCTGATGCGGGATGCACACTGTTGCCACAGACAGAGCACACAAAGGCCTGTCCTGTTGAGGCCAGTGAAGTCATGGTCTACGTTCAGTCCTTTTTTCCTCGGTCAACTGCACTCCTTGATGGCAGAGGCCACGCCAGGTGGAACGGTCCGCAGCAACAGTCTGGAGGGAGGCAGAGTTTACCCCACACTTCTTTAGTGATGTCTTCAGTTGGTCCTTTAGACACTTTTTCTGCCCACCTGAAGAGCGACAGCCCAGTTGTAGCTGTCCGTACAGTGTATTTCACGGCAGGCGATCCTCTGGCATCCGGATGGCATGGCCGAGCCATCTAAGCTGGTGGTGTGTGATGGACGCTTCAATACTCATGCAGTTGGTTTTCTGTAGGATCTCTGAGTGCGGAACACGGTCCTGCCAGGTCACTTTCAAAGTGCTTTGAAGGCATTCTATGTGAAAGGACTCCAGTTGTTTTAAGTGTCGGCTGTGTACTGTACATGTTTCACATCCATAAAGGACTGTAGATACACACACTGCCTGGTAGACTGCAACTGGTGTGGAGGTGCAGGTTGCTGCTGTTAAAAACCCTCTTCCTTAGCCGACCTAAAGACGACAAGGTCTGTTTGACCCGATTCTGGATATCCTGGTCCAAGATTAAAATGTGATACAATGGGAAGTGAGGAGTCTGAGATGGAGAATGGATGTGTTTCAGGCGTAGGATCAGATGACCACTGACATAGGACCTCTGTTTTTGGGACGTTAACAGACAGCCCCATTAGGCTATACGCTCACACATCTGCTCTGAGTATGGCTTGTAGAGCTTCTGGGGTATGTGCCACAAGAGTGCAATCATCCGCATACTGGAGCTCAAGTACTTGTTAAGATTTGAGCTTTATGGCAGCTTGGAGCTTCCTAACGTTGAAGAATTTTCCGTCCAATCTGAAGTACAGGGTCACCCCACCCTCTGTTTCCATGTCCTTGTGCAGGACTGCTGTGACACACAGGAAGAAGACATTGAATAGGACCGGCGCAAGCACACACCCATGCCGCACACCAGTACCAACTCTAAAAGGGTTCAGACTCCTGACGGCTAATTCTTACTCTGGCCACCATCTCCTCATGGATCTGACGCAGGACGTTCACACATTTCCCAGTGCAGCCATACTGCAGGAGGACCTTCCAAAGGAGTTCATGGTGTACTGTGTCAAAGGCTTTGGAGAGATCCAGAAAGGCCATGAACAGGTACTGTGTCTGTTCACTGCACTTTTCCTGCTGTTGTTGTGCACTGAAGATCATGTCCACCATGCTTCTGTTCTTTCTGAAGCTGCACTGGGACTCCGGGAGCAGGTCTGCAGTGACGGTGTCGATGATTCTGTGGTGGAAGACCTTCACCAGGACTTTGACAGCAACTGGAAGGAATGATATGCCCCTGCTGTTGCCGCAGATGGATTTGCCTCCCTTGTTTTTTGTATATATGTTTGCATCCCTCCATTGATCGGGATGTGCTCTTGTCTCCATACCTCAGAGATGAACAGGCAAACTGCTCTGGTACAGAGATAGCCCCCCAGTTTTAGGATCTCAGCAGGGATGGAGTCAGGTCCAGGAGTTGAGTTATTCTTCAGTGACCTGACGGTGGTGCAGACCTCAGAAAAGGTGGGTGGGAGATCAAGGCTCTGGATGGTGGGCAGTGTTTGGAGCTCCTCTAGGACTGAGTAGTCAACTGGGCTCGGCTGGTTTAAGAGGGCTTCACCTCTGGACTATCGTAGTTTGGTCCTTTATGAGAGTGGACCCATCTGCACTTCTTAGGGGACAGAGAAAGCAACTTCCTGGGCCGTGGGTTGTCTTCGGGGCATCATACAACTTCTTGGGCCATGGGTTGTCTTCAGGGCATCATACAACTTCCTGGGCCATGGGTTGTCATCAGGGCATCATACAACTTCTTGGGCCGTGGGTTGTCTTCAGGGCATCATACAACTTCTTGGGCCGTGGGTTGTCTTCAGGGCATCATACAACTTCTTGGGCCGTGGGTTGTCTTCAGGGCATCATACAACTTCTTGGGCCGTGGGTTGTCTTCAGGGCATCATACAACTTCTTGGGCCGTGGGTTGTCTTCAGGGCATCATACAACTTCTTGGGCCGTGGGTTGTCTTCAGGGCATCATACAACTTCTTGGGCCGTGGGTTGTCTTCAGGGCATCATACAACTTCTTGGGCCGTGGGTTGTTTTCGGGGCAACATACAACTTGTGCATGTTTTATCTATCCCCACAAGATTGAAGTTCTTGTGCTTTGGAGATCCACCACTCATTTTGTCGTAGAGTACTCTGTGCCTCCTTCCGCTGCTACACACACACACACACACACACACACACACACACACACACACACACACACACACACACACACACACACACACACACACACACACACACACACACCAGCACACATGTACATTCTTCTACCCTCATAACTATCACTGCTGTCAAGCCCTAGATCTTCTTTCTCTTCCTTTTTCTCTCTCCAGCCTCAGTTCTTATCTTCTATCTAAATCAATCTTTATTTCTCTTTCTCTCTCCAGCTAAAGTTCTTAGCTTCTATCTAAATCATTCTTTCTTTCCCTCTTCTCTAATGGTTTTGCTACAAAGGTGACTTGAAATGTGGGGTTTTGTTTCAACCAGGTTTGAATTTGAAATCATGCCCAACTGCAAATGATCTAGTGTCATTTTGGGGTCAACATTTCTTTGAGAAGGTATTGTTCAAGTGGTCGAGTGATGTACTGTCATGCTCAAACTAAAAGATATAGTAAATAGAATACTACTATCTTGAAACAAAAACTGTCACCAGGTTGAAACAGTGCTTTTGCTCTGATATGAGTAAGTGTGCTGCTGCTATGTGTGGATGTGTGACTATGTCCTGATGTCCTGAGTGTGTGTGTGTGTGTGTGTGTGTGTGTGT
>NW_026601929.1:0-30015 GCF_029448725.1 Salvelinus fontinalis
AGCTAACGTTAGATATATGCAGTTATCTTAGCCAGCCAGCTAACGTTAGCTATATGCAGTTATCTTAGCCAGCCAGCTAACATTAGCTATATGCAGTTATCTACGCCAGACAGGTAAAATTAGCTATATGCTGGTATCTTAGCCAGCCAGCTAATGTTAGCTATATGCAGTTATCTTAGCCAGTCAGCTAACGTTAGCTATATGCAGTTATCTTAGCCGGGCCAGCTAATGTTAGCTATATGCAGTTATCTTAGCCAGCCAGCTAACATTCGCTATATGCAGTTATCTTAGCCAGCCAGCTAACATTAGCTATATGCAGTTATCTTAGCCGGGCCAGCTAACATTAGCTATATGCAGTTATCTTAGCCAGTCAGCTAATGTTAGCTATAAGCAGTTATCTGAGCCAGCCAGCTAATATTAGCTATATGCTGTTATCTTAGCCAGCCAACTAATGTTAGCTATATGCAAATATCTTAGCCAGTCAGCTAACATTAGCTATATGCAGTTATCTTAGAAAGCCAGCTAACATTAGCTATATACAGTTATCTTAGCCAGCCAGCTAACGTTAGCTATATGCAGTTATCTTAGCCAGCCAACTAACATTAGCTATATGCAGTTATCTTAGCCAGTCAGCTAACATTAGCTATATGCAGTTATCTTAGCCAGCCAACTAACGTTAGCTATATGCAGTTATCTTAGCCAACCAGCTAACACTAGCTATATGCAGTTATCTTAGCCAGCCAGCTAACACTAGCTATATGCAGTTATCTTAGCCAGCCAGCTAACATTAGCTATATGCAGTTATCTTAGCCAGCCAGCTAACGTTAGCTTTATGCAGTTATTATGCCAGCCAGCTAACATTAGCTATATGCAGTTATCATAGCCAGCCAGCTAACATTAGCTATATGCAGTTATCATAGCCAGCCAGCTAACATTAGCTATATGCAGTTATCTTAGCCAGCCAGCTAACATTAGCTATATGCAGTTATCTTTGCCAGCCAACTAACGTTAGCTATATGCAGTTATCTTTGCCAGCCAGCTAACATTAGCTATATGAAGTTATCTTAGCCAGCCAGCTAACATTAGCTATATGCAGTTTTCTCAGCCGGGCCAGCTAACATTAGTTATATGCAGTTATCTTAGCCAGCCAACTAACATTAGCTATATGCAGTTATCTTAGCCAGTCAGCTAACATTAGCTATATGCAGTTATCTTAGCCAGCCAGCTAACATTAGCTATATGCAGTTATCTTAGCCGGGCCAGCTAACATTAGCTATATGCAGTTATCTTAGCCAGCCAGCTAACATTAGCTATTTGCAGTTATCTTAGCCAGCCAACTAACGTTAGCTATCCCCAGTTATCTTAGCCAGTCAGCTAACATTAGCTATATGCAGTTATCTTAGCCAGCCAGCTAACATTAGCTATATGCAGTTATCTTAGCCAGCCAGCTAATATTAACTATATGCAGTTATCTTAGCCAGCCAGCTAAAGTTAGCTATATGCAGTTATCTTAGCCAGCCAGCTAACATTAGTTATATGCAGTTATCTTAGCCAGCCAGCTAACATTAGCTATATGCAGCTTTCTCAGCCGGGCCAGCTAACATTAGCTATATGCAGTTATCTTAGCCGGGCCAGCTAACATTAACTATATGCAGTTATCTTAGCCAGCCAGCTAATGTTGGCTAAATGCAGATATCTTAGCCAGCCAGCTAATGTTAGCTATATGCAGTTATCTTAGCCAGCCAACTAACGTTAGCTATATGCAGTTATCTTAGCCAGCCAGCTAACACTAGCTATATGCAGTTATCTTAGCCAGCCAGCTAACACTAGCTATATGCAGTTATCTTAGCCAGCCAGCTAACATTAGCTATATGCAGTTATCTTAGCCAGCCAGCTAATGTTAGCTTTATGCAGTTATTATGCCAGCCAGCTAACATTAGCTATATGCAGTTATCTTAGCCAGCCAGCTAACATTAACTATATGCAGTTATCTTAGCCAGCCAGCTAACGTTAGCTACATGCAGTTTTCTTAGCCAGCCAGCTAACGTTAGCTAAATGCAGTTATCTTAGCTGGCCAGCTAACGTTAGCTATATTCAGTTATCTTAGCCAGCCAACTAACATTAGCTATATGCAGTTATCTTGTTAGCCAGCCAGCTAACATTAGCTATATGCAGTTATCTTAGCCGGCCCAGCTAACATTAGCTATATGCAGTTTTCTTAGCCAGCCAGCTAACGTTAGCTATATGCAGTTTTCTTAGCCAGCCAGCTAACATTAGCTATATGCAGTTATCTTAGCCAGCCAGCTAACATTAGCTATATGCAGTTATCTTAGCCGGCCAGCTAATGTTAGCTATATGCAGTTATCTTAGCCGGGCCAGCTAATGTTAGCTATATGCAGTTATCTTAGCCAGCCAGCTAACATTAGCTATATGCAGTTATCTTAGCCAGCCAGCTAACATTAACTATATGCTAGCCAGCCAACTAACGTTAGCTATATGAAGATATCTTAGCCAGCCAGCTAACACTAGCTATATGCAGTTATCTTAGCCAGCCAGCTAACACTAGCTATATGCAGTTATCTTAGCCAGCCAGCTAACATTAGCTATATGCAGTTATCTTAGCCGGGCCAGCGAACATTAGCTATATGCAGTTATCATAGCCAGCCAGCTAACACTAGCTATATGCAGTTATCTACGCCAGACAGCTAGTATTAGCTATATGCTGTTATCTTAGCACATCAGCTAACGTTAGATATATGCAGTTATCTTAGCCAGCCAGCTAACGTTAGCTATATGCAGTTATCTTAGCCAGCCAGCTAACATTAGCTATATGCAGTTATCTACGCCAGACAGGTAAAATTAGCTATATGCTGGTATCTTAGCCAGCCAGCTAATGTTAGCTATATGCAGTTATCTTAGCCAGTCAGCTAACGTTAGCTATATGCAGTTATCTTAGCCGGGCCAGCTAATTTTAGCTATATGCAGTTATCTTAGCCAGCCAGCTAACATTCGCTATATGCAGTTATCTTAGCCAGCCAGCTAACATTAGCTATATGCAGTTATCTTAGCCGGGCCAGCTAACATTAGCTATATGCAGTTATCTTAGCCAGTCAGCTAATGTTAGCTATAAGCAGTTATCTGAGCCAGCCAGCTAATATTAGCTATATGCTGTTATCTTAGCCAGCCAACTAATGTTAGCTATATGCAAATATCTTAGCCAGTCAGCTAACATTAGCTATATGCAGTTATCTTAGAAAGCCAGCTAACATTAGCTATATACAGTTATCTTAGCCAGCCAGCTAACGTTAGCTATATGCAGTTATCTTAGCCAGCCAGCTAACATTAGCTATATGCAGTTATCTACGCCAGACAGGTAATATTAGCTATATGCTGGCATCTTAGCCAGCCAGCTAATGTTAGCTATATGCAGTTATCTTAGCCAGTCAGCTAACATTAGCTATACGCAGTTATCTTAGCCGGGCCAGCTAATGTTAGCTATATGCAGTTATCTTTGCCAGCCAACTAACGTTAGCTATATGCAGTTATCTTAGCCAGCCAGCTAAAATTAGCTATATGAAGTTATCTTAGCCAGCCAACTAACGTTAGCTGTATGCAGTTATCTTAGCCAGCCAGCTAACATTAGCTATATGCAGTTTTCTCAGCCGGGCCAGCTAACATTAGCTATATGCAGTTATCTTAGCCAGCCAACTAACATTAGCTATATGCAGTTATCTTAGCCAGTCAGCTAACATTAGCTATATGCAGTTATCTTAGCCAGCCAGCTAACATTAGCTATATGCAGTTATCTTAGCCGGCCAGCTAATGTTAGCTATATGCAGTTATCTTAGCCGGGCCAGCTAATGTTAGCTATATGCAGTTATCTTAGCCAGCCAGCTAACATTAGCTATATGCAGTTATCTTAGCCAGCCAGCTAACATTAACTATATGCTAGCCAGCCAACTAACGTTAGCTATATGAAGATATCTTAGCCAGCCAGCTAACACTAGCTATATGCAGTTATCTTAGCCAGCCAGCTAACACTAGCTATATGCAGTTATCTTAGCCAGCCAGCTAACATTAGCTATATGCAGTTATCTTAGCCGGGCCAGCGAACATTAGCTATATGCAGTTATCATAGCCAGCCAGCTAACACTAGCTATATGCAGTTATCTACGCCAGACAGCTAGTATTAGCTATATGCTGTTATCTTAGCACATCAGCTAACGTTAGATATATGCAGTTATCTTAGCCAGCCAGCTAACGTTAGCTATATGCAGTTATCTTAGCCAGCCAGCTAACATTAGCTATATGCAGTTATCTACGCCAGACAGGTAAAATTAGCTATATGCTGGTATCTTAGCCAGCCAGCTAATGTTAGCTATATGCAGTTATCTTAGCCAGTCAGCTAACGTTAGCTATATGCAGTTATCTTAGCCGGGCCAGCTAATGTTAGCTATATGCAGTTATCTTAGCCAGCCAGCTAACATTCGCTATATGCAGTTATCTTAGCCAGCCAGCTAACATTAGCTATATGCAGTTATCTTAGCCGGGCCAGCTAACATTAGCTATATGCAGTTATCTTAGCCAGTCAGCTAATGTTAGCTATAAGCAGTTATCTGAGCCAGCCAGCTAATATTAGCTATATGCTGTTATCTTAGCCAGCCAACTAATGTTAGCTATATGCAAATATCTTAGCCAGTCAGCTAACATTAGCTATATGCAGTTATCTTAGAAAGCCAGCTAACATTAGCTATATACAGTTATCTTAGCCAGCCAGCTAACGTTAGCTATATGCAGTTATCTTAGCCAGCCAGCTAACATTAGCTATATGCAGTTATCTACGCCAGACAGGTAATATTAGCTATATGCTGGCATCTTAGCCAGCCAGCTAATGTTAGCTATATGCAGTTATCTTAGCCAGTCAGCTAACATTAGCTATACGCAGTTATCTTAGCCGGGCCAGCTAATGTTAGCTATATGCAGTTATCTTTGCCAGCCAACTAACGTTAGCTATATGCAGTTATCTTAGCCAGCCAGCTAAAATTAGCTATATGAAGTTATCTTAGCCAGCCAACTAACGTTAGCTGTATGCAGTTATCTTAGCCAGCCAGCTAACATTAGCTATATGCAGTTTTCTCAGCCGGGCCAGCTAACATTAGCTATATGCAGTTATCTTAGCCAGCCAACTAACATTAGCTATATGCAGTTATCTTAGCCAGTCAGCTAACATTAGCTATATGCAGTTATCTTAGCCAGCCAGCTAATGTTAGCTATAAGCAGTTATCTGAGCCAGCCAGCTAACGTTAGCTATATGCAGTTATCTTAGCCAGCCAGCTAACATTAGTTATATGCAGTTATCTTAGCCAGCCAGCTAACATTAGCTATATGCAGTTATCTTAGTCAGTCAGCTAATGTTAGCTATAAGCAGTTATCTGAGCCAGCCAGCTAACGTTAGCTATATGCAGTTATCTTAGCCAGCAAGCTAACATTAGCTATATGCAGTTATCTTAGCCAGCCAGCTAACATTAGCTATTTGCAGTTATCTTAGCCAGCCAACTAACGTTAGCTATCCCCAGTTATCTTAGCCAGTCAGCTAACATTAGCTATATGCAGTTATCTTAACCAGCCAGCTAAAATTAGCTATATGCTGGTATCTTAGCCAGCCAGCTAATGTTAGCTATATGCTGTTATCTTAGCACATCAGCTAACGTTAGATATATGCAGTTATCTTAGCCAGCCAGCTAACGTTAGCTATATGCAGTTATATTAGCCAGCCAGCTAACATTAGCTATATGCAGTTATCTACGCCAGACAGGTAAAATTAGCTATATGCTGGTATCTTAGCCAGCCAGCTAATGTTAGCTATATGCAGTTATCTTAGCCAGTCAGCTAACGTTAGCTATATGCAGTTATCTTAGCCGGGCCAGCTAATGTTAGCTATATGCAGTTATCTTAGCCAGCCAGCTAACATTCGCTATATGCAGTTTTCTCAGCCGGGCCAGCTAACATTAGCTATATGCAGTTATCTTTAACAGCCAACTAACGTTAGCTATATGCAGTTATCTTAGCCAGCCAGCTAACATTAGCTATATGAAGTTATCCTAGCCAGCCAACTAACGTTAGCTGTATGCAGTTATCTCAGCCGGGCCAGCTAACATTAGCTATATGCAGTTTTCTCAGCCGGGCCAGCTAACATTAGCTATATGCAGTTATCTTAGCCAGCCAACTAACATTAGCTATATGCAGTTATCTTAGCCAGCCAGCTAACATTAGCTATATGCAGTTATCTTAGCCGGGCCAGCTAACATTAGCTATATGCAGTTATCTTAGCCAGTCAGCTAATGTTAGCTATAAGCAGTTATCTGAGCCAGCCAGCTAATATTAGCTATATGCTGTTATCTTAGTCAGCCAACTAATGTTAGCTATATGCAAATATCTTAGCCAGTCAGCTAACATTAGCTATATGCAGTTATCTTCGAAAGCCAGCTAACATTAGCTATATGCAGTTATCTTAGCCAGCCAGCTAACGTTAGCTATATGCAGTTATCTTAGCCAGCCAGCTAACATTAGCTATATGCAGTTATCTACGCCAGACAGGTAATATTAGCTATATGCTGGCATCTTAGCCAGCCAGCTAATGTTAGCTATATGCAGTTATCTTAGCCAGTCAGCTAACATTAGCTATACGCAGTTATCTTAGCCGGGCCAGCTAAAGTTAGCTATATGCAGTTATCTTAGCCAGCCAGCTAACATTCGCTATATGCAGTTTTCTCAGCCGGGCCAGCTAACATTAGCTATATGCAGTTATCTTTGCCAGCCAACTAACGTTAGCTATATGCAGTTATCTTAGCCAGCCAGCTAAAATTAGCTATATGAAGTTATCTTAGCCAGCCAACTAACGTTAGCTGTATGCAGTTATCTTAGCCAGCCAGCTAACATTAGCTATATGCAGTTTTCTCAGCCGGGCCAGCTAACATTAGCTATATGCAGTTATCTTAGCCAGCCAACTAACATTAGCTATATGCAGTTATCTTAGCCAGTCAGCTAACATTAGCTATATGCAGTTATCTTAGCCAGCCAGCTAATGTTAGCTATAAGCAGTTATCTGAGCCAGCCAGCTAACGTTAGCTATATGCAGTTATCTTAGCCAGCCAGCTAACATTAGTTATATGCAGTTATCTTAGCCAGCCAGCTAACATTAGCTATATGCAGTTATCTTAGCCAGTCAGCTAATGTTAGCTATAAGCAGTTATCTGAGCCAGCCAGCTAACGTTAGCTATATGCAGTTATCTTAGCCAGCAAGCTAACATTAGCTATATGCAGTTATCTTAGCCAGCCAGCTAACATTAGCTATTTGCAGTTATCTTAGCCAGCCAACTAACGTTAGCTATCCCCAGTTATCTTAGCCAGTCAGCTAACATTAGCTATATGCAGTTATCTTAACCAGCCAGCTAACATTAGCTATATGCAGTTATCTTAGCCAGCCAGCTAATATTAACTATATGCAGTTATCTTAGCCAGCCAGCTAAAGTTAGCTATATGCAGTTATCTTAGCCAGCCAGCTAACATGAGTTATATGCAGTTATCTTAGCCAGCCAGCTAACATTAGCTATATGCAGTTATCTACGCCAGACAGGTAAAATTAGCTATGTGCTGGTATCTTAGCCAGCCAGCTAATGTTAGCTATATGCAGTTATCTTAGCCAGTCAGCTAACGTTAGCTATATGCAGATATCTTAGCCGGGCCAGCTAATGTTAGCTATATGCAGTTATCTTAGCCAGCCAGCTAACATTCGCTATATGCAGTTTTCTCAGCCGGGCCAGCTAACATTAGCTATATGCAGTTATCTTTGCCAGCCAACTAACGTTAGCTATATGCAGTTATCTTAGCCAGCCAGCTAACATTAGCTATATGAAGTTATCTTAGCCAGCCAACTAACGTTAGCTGTATGCAGTTATCTCAGCCGGGCCAGCTAACATTAGCTATATGCAGTTTTCTCAGCCGGGCCAGCTAACATTAGCTATATGCAGTTATCTTAGCCAGCCAACTAACATTAGCTATATGCAGTTATCTTAGCCAGCCAGCTAACATTAGCTATATGCAGTTATCTTAGCCGGGCCAGCTAACATTAGCTATATGCAGTTATCTTAGCCAGTCAGCTAATGTTAGCTATAAGCAGTTATCTGAGCCAGCCAGCTAATATTAGCTATATGCTGTTATCTTAGCCAGCCAACTAATGTTAGCTATATGCAAATATCTTAGCCAGTCAGCTAACATTAGCTATATGCAGTTATCTTAGAAAGCCAGCTAAAATTAGCTATATGCAGTTATCTTAGCCAGCCAGCTAACGTTAGCTATATGCAGTTATCTTAGCCAGCCAGCTAACGTTAGCTATATGCAGTTATCTTAGCCGGGCCAGCTAACATTAACTATATGCAGATATCTTAGCCAGCCAGCTAATGTTAGCTATATGCAGTTATCTTAGCCAGCCAACTAACGTTAGCTATATGCAGTTATCTTAGCCAACCAGCTAACACTAGCTATATGCAGTTATCTTAGCCAGCCAGCTAACATTAGCTATATGCAGTTATCTTAGCCAGCCAGCTAACGTTAGCTTTATGCAGTTATTATGCCAGCCAGCTAACATTAGCTATATGCAGTTATCATAGCCAGCCAGCTAACATTAGCTATATGCAGTTATCATAGCCAGCCAGCTAACATTAGCTATATGCAGTTATCTTAGCCAGCCAGCTAACATTAGCTATATGCAGTTATCTACGCCAGACAGCTAATATTAGCTATATGCTGTTATCTTAGCAAGCCAACTAACGTTAGCTGTATGCAGTTATCTTAGCCAGTCTGCTAACATTAGCTATATGCAGTTATCTTAGCCAGCCAGCTAACATTAGCTATATGCAGTTATCTTAGCCAGCCAACTAACATTAGCTATATGCAGTTATCTACGCCAGACAGGTAATATTAGCTATATGCTGGCATCTTAGCCAGCCAGCTAATGTTAGCTATATGCAGTTATCTTAGCCAGTCAGCTAACATTAGCTATACGCAGTTATCTTAGCCGGGCCAGCTAATGTTAGCTATATGCAGTTATCTTTGCCAGCCAACTAACGTTAGCTATATGCAGTTATCTTAGCCAGCCAGCTAAAATTAGCTATATGAAGTTATCTTAGCCAGCCAACTAACGTTAGCTGTATGCAGTTATCTTAGCCAGCCAGCTAACATTAGCTATATGCAGTTTTCTCAGCCGGGCCAGCTAACATTAGCTATATGCAGTTATCTTAGCCAGCCAACTAACATTAGCTATATGCAGTTATCTTAGCCAGTCAGCTAACATTAGCTATATGCAGTTATCTTAGCCAGCCAGCTAACATTAGCTATATGCAGTTATCTTAGCCGGCCAGCTAATGTTAGCTATATGCAGTTATCTTAGCCGGGCCAGCTAATGTTAGCTATATGCAGTTATCTTAGCCAGCCAGCTAACATTAGCTATATGCAGTTATCTTAGCCAGCCAGCTAACATTAACTATATGCTAGCCAGCCAACTAACGTTAGCTATATGAAGATATCTTAGCCAGCCAGCTAACACTAGCTATATGCAGTTATCTTAGCCAGCCAGCTAACACTAGCTATATGCAGTTATCTTAGCCAGCCAGCTAACATTAGCTATATGCAGTTATCTTAGCCGGGCCAGCGAACATTAGCTATATGCAGTTATCATAGCCAGCCAGCTAACACTAGCTATATGCAGTTATCTACGCCAGACAGCTAGTATTAGCTATATGCTGTTATCTTAGCACATCAGCTAACGTTAGATATATGCAGTTATCTTAGCCAGCCAGCTAACGTTAGCTATATGCAGTTATCTTAGCCAGCCAGCTAACATTAGCTATATGCAGTTATCTACGCCAGACAGGTAAAATTAGCTATATGCTGGTATCTTAGCCAGCCAGCTAATGTTAGCTATATGCAGTTATCTTAGCCAGTCAGCTAACGTTAGCTATATGCAGTTATCTACGACAGACAGGTAATATTAGCTATATGCTGTTATCTTAGCCAGCCAGCTAATGTTAGCTATATGCAGTTATCTTAGCCAGCCAGCTAATGTGAGCTAAATGCAGTTATCATAGCCAGCCAGCTAACGTTAGCTAAATGCAGTTATCTTAGCAAGCCAGCTAACATTAGCTATATGCAGTTATCTTAGCCAGCCAGCTAACATTAGCTATATGCAGTTATCTTAGCCAGCCAGCTAATGTGAGCTAAATGCAGTTATCATAGCCAGCCAGCTAACGTTAGCTAAATGCAGTTATCATAGCCAGCCAGCTAACGTTACTAAATGCAGTTATCATAGCCAGCCAGCTAACATTAGCTATATGCAGTTATCTTAGCCAGCCAGCTAACATTAGCTATATGCAGTTATCTATGCCAGACAGCTAACGTTAGCTATATGCAGTTATCTACGACAGACAGGTAATATTAGCTATATGCTGTTATCTTAGCCAGCCAGCTAATGTTAGCTATATGCAGTTATCTTAGCCAGTCAGCTAACATTAGCTATATGCAGTTATCTTAGCCAGCCAGCTAATGTTAGCTATAAGCAGTTATCTGAGCCAGCCAGCTAACGTTAGCTATATGCAGTTATCTTAGCCAGCCAGCTAACATTAGTTATATGCAGTTATCTTAGCCAGCCAGCTAACATTAGCTATATGCAGTTATCTTAGTCAGTCAGCTAATGTTAGCTATAAGCAGTTATCTGAGCCAGCCAGCTAACGTTAGCTATATGCAGTTATCTTAGCCAGCAAGCTAACATTAGCTATATGCAGTTATCTTAGCCAGCCAGCTAACATTAGCTATTTGCAGTTATCTTAGCCAGCCAACTAACGTTAGCTATCCCCAGTTATCTTAGCCAGTCAGCTAACATTAGCTATATGCAGTTATCTTAACCAGCCAGCTAAAATTAGCTATATGCTGGTATCTTAGCCAGCCAGCTAATGTTAGCTATATGCTGTTATCTTAGCACATCAGCTAACGTTAGATATATGCAGTTATCTTAGCCAGCCAGCTAACGTTAGCTATATGCAGTTATATTAGCCAGCCAGCTAACATTAGCTATATGCAGTTATCTACGCCAGACAGGTAAAATTAGCTATATGCTGGTATCTTAGCCAGCCAGCTAATGTTAGCTATATGCAGTTATCTTAGCCAGTCAGCTAACGTTAGCTATATGCAGTTATCTTAGCCGGGCCAGCTAATGTTAGCTATATGCAGTTATCTTAGCCAGCCAGCTAACATTCGCTATATGCAGTTTTCTCAGCCGGGCCAGCTAACATTAGCTATATGCAGTTATCTTTAACAGCCAACTAACGTTAGCTATATGCAGTTATCTTAGCCAGCCAGCTAACATTAGCTATATGAAGTTATCCTAGCCAGCCAACTAACGTTAGCTGTATGCAGTTATCTCAGCCGGGCCAGCTAACATTAGCTATATGCAGTTTTCTCAGCCGGGCCAGCTAACATTAGCTATATGCAGTTATCTTAGCCAGCCAACTAACATTAGCTATATGCAGTTATCTTAGCCAGCCAGCTAACATTAGCTATATGCAGTTATCTTAGCCGGGCCAGCTAACATTAGCTATATGCAGTTATCTTAGCCAGTCAGCTAATGTTAGCTATAAGCAGTTATCTGAGCCAGCCAGCTAATATTAGCTATATGCTGTTATCTTAGTCAGCCAACTAATGTTAGCTATATGCAAATATCTTAGCCAGTCAGCTAACATTAGCTATATGCAGTTATCTTCGAAAGCCAGCTAACATTAGCTATATGCAGTTATCTTAGCCAGCCAGCTAACGTTAGCTATATGCAGTTATCTTAGCCAGCCAGCTAACATTAGCTATATGCAGTTATCTACGCCAGACAGGTAATATTAGCTATATGCTGGCATCTTAGCCAGCCAGCTAATGTTAGCTATATGCAGTTATCTTAGCCAGTCAGCTAACATTAGCTATACGCAGTTATCTTAGCCGGGCCAGCTAAAGTTAGCTATATGCAGTTATCTTAGCCAGCCAGCTAACATTCGCTATATGCAGTTTTCTCAGCCGGGCCAGCTAACATTAGCTATATGCAGTTATCTTTGCCAGCCAACTAACGTTAGCTATATGCAGTTATCTTAGCCAGCCAGCTAAAATTAGCTATATGAAGTTATCTTAGCCAGCCAACTAACGTTAGCTGTATGCAGTTATCTTAGCCAGCCAGCTAACATTAGCTATATGCAGTTTTCTCAGCCGGGCCAGCTAACATTAGCTATATGCAGTTATCTTAGCCAGCCAACTAACATTAGCTATATGCAGTTATCTTAGCCAGTCAGCTAACATTAGCTATATGCAGTTATCTTAGCCAGCCAGCTAATGTTAGCTATAAGCAGTTATCTGAGCCAGCCAGCTAACGTTAGCTATATGCAGTTATCTTAGCCAGCCAGCTAACATTAGTTATATGCAGTTATCTTAGCCAGCCAGCTAACATTAGCTATATGCAGTTATCTTAGCCAGTCAGCTAATGTTAGCTATAAGCAGTTATCTGAGCCAGCCAGCTAACGTTAGCTATATGCAGTTATCTTAGCCAGCAAGCTAACATTAGCTATATGCAGTTATCTTAGCCAGCCAGCTAACATTAGCTATTTGCAGTTATCTTAGCCAGCCAACTAACGTTAGCTATCCCCAGTTATCTTAGCCAGTCAGCTAACATTAGCTATATGCAGTTATCTTAACCAGCCAGCTAACATTAGCTATATGCAGTTATCTTAGCCAGCCAGCTAATATTAACTATATGCAGTTATCTTAGCCAGCCAGCTAAAGTTAGCTATATGCAGTTATCTTAGCCAGCCAGCTAACATGAGTTATATGCAGTTATCTTAGCCAGCCAGCTAACATTAGCTATATGCAGTTATCTACGCCAGACAGGTAAAATTAGCTATGTGCTGGTATCTTAGCCAGCCAGCTAATGTTAGCTATATGCAGTTATCTTAGCCAGTCAGCTAACGTTAGCTATATGCAGATATCTTAGCCGGGCCAGCTAATGTTAGCTATATGCAGTTATCTTAGCCAGCCAGCTAACATTCGCTATATGCAGTTTTCTCAGCCGGGCCAGCTAACATTAGCTATATGCAGTTATCTTTGCCAGCCAACTAACGTTAGCTATATGCAGTTATCTTAGCCAGCCAGCTAACATTAGCTATATGAAGTTATCTTAGCCAGCCAACTAACGTTAGCTGTATGCAGTTATCTCAGCCGGGCCAGCTAACATTAGCTATATGCAGTTTTCTCAGCCGGGCCAGCTAACATTAGCTATATGCAGTTATCTTAGCCAGCCAACTAACATTAGCTATATGCAGTTATCTTAGCCAGCCAGCTAACATTAGCTATATGCAGTTATCTTAGCCGGGCCAGCTAACATTAGCTATATGCAGTTATCTTAGCCAGTCAGCTAATGTTAGCTATAAGCAGTTATCTGAGCCAGCCAGCTAATATTAGCTATATGCTGTTATCTTAGCCAGCCAACTAATGTTAGCTATATGCAAATATCTTAGCCAGTCAGCTAACATTAGCTATATGCAGTTATCTTAGAAAGCCAGCTAAAATTAGCTATATGCAGTTATCTTAGCCAGCCAGCTAACGTTAGCTATATGCAGTTATCTTAGCCAGCCAGCTAACGTTAGCTATATGCAGTTATCTTAGCCGGGCCAGCTAACATTAACTATATGCAGATATCTTAGCCAGCCAGCTAATGTTAGCTATATGCAGTTATCTTAGCCAGCCAACTAACGTTAGCTATATGCAGTTATCTTAGCCAACCAGCTAACACTAGCTATATGCAGTTATCTTAGCCAGCCAGCTAACATTAGCTATATGCAGTTATCTTAGCCAGCCAGCTAACGTTAGCTTTATGCAGTTATTATGCCAGCCAGCTAACATTAGCTATATGCAGTTATCATAGCCAGCCAGCTAACATTAGCTATATGCAGTTATCATAGCCAGCCAGCTAACATTAGCTATATGCAGTTATCTTAGCCAGCCAGCTAACATTAGCTATATGCAGTTATCTACGCCAGACAGCTAATATTAGCTATATGCTGTTATCTTAGCAAGCCAACTAACGTTAGCTGTATGCAGTTATCTTAGCCAGTCTGCTAACATTAGCTATATGCAGTTATCTTAGCCAGCCAGCTAACATTAGCTATATGCAGTTATCTTAGCCAGCCAACTAACATTAGCTATATGCAGTTATCTACGCCAGACAGGTAATATTAGCTATATGCTGGCATCTTAGCCAGCCAGCTAATGTTAGCTATATGCAGTTATCTTAGCCAGTCAGCTAACATTAGCTATACGCAGTTATCTTAGCCGGGCCAGCTAATGTTAGCTATATGCAGTTATCTTTGCCAGCCAACTAACGTTAGCTATATGCAGTTATCTTAGCCAGCCAGCTAAAATTAGCTATATGAAGTTATCTTAGCCAGCCAACTAACGTTAGCTGTATGCAGTTATCTTAGCCAGCCAGCTAACATTAGCTATATGCAGTTTTCTCAGCCGGGCCAGCTAACATTAGCTATATGCAGTTATCTTAGCCAGCCAACTAACATTAGCTATATGCAGTTATCTTAGCCAGTCAGCTAACATTAGCTATATGCAGTTATCTTAGCCAGCCAGCTAACATTAGCTATATGCAGTTATCTTAGCCGGCCAGCTAATGTTAGCTATATGCAGTTATCTTAGCCGGGCCAGCTAATGTTAGCTATATGCAGTTATCTTAGCCAGCCAGCTAACATTAGCTATATGCAGTTATCTTAGCCAGCCAGCTAACATTAACTATATGCTAGCCAGCCAACTAACGTTAGCTATATGAAGATATCTTAGCCAGCCAGCTAACACTAGCTATATGCAGTTATCTTAGCCAGCCAGCTAACACTAGCTATATGCAGTTATCTTAGCCAGCCAGCTAACATTAGCTATATGCAGTTATCTTAGCCGGGCCAGCGAACATTAGCTATATGCAGTTATCATAGCCAGCCAGCTAACACTAGCTATATGCAGTTATCTACGCCAGACAGCTAGTATTAGCTATATGCTGTTATCTTAGCACATCAGCTAACGTTAGATATATGCAGTTATCTTAGCCAGCCAGCTAACGTTAGCTATATGCAGTTATCTTAGCCAGCCAGCTAACATTAGCTATATGCAGTTATCTACGCCAGACAGGTAAAATTAGCTATATGCTGGTATCTTAGCCAGCCAGCTAATGTTAGCTATATGCAGTTATCTTAGCCAGTCAGCTAACGTTAGCTATATGCAGTTATCTACGACAGACAGGTAATATTAGCTATATGCTGTTATCTTAGCCAGCCAGCTAATGTTAGCTATATGCAGTTATCTTAGCCAGCCAGCTAATGTGAGCTAAATGCAGTTATCATAGCCAGCCAGCTAACGTTAGCTAAATGCAGTTATCTTAGCAAGCCAGCTAACATTAGCTATATGCAGTTATCTTAGCCAGCCAGCTAACATTAGCTATATGCAGTTATCTTAGCCAGCCAGCTAATGTGAGCTAAATGCAGTTATCATAGCCAGCCAGCTAACGTTAGCTAAATGCAGTTATCATAGCCAGCCAGCTAACGTTACTAAATGCAGTTATCATAGCCAGCCAGCTAACATTAGCTATATGCAGTTATCTTAGCCAGCCAGCTAACATTAGCTATATGCAGTTATCTATGCCAGACAGCTAACGTTAGCTATATGCAGTTATCTACGACAGACAGGTAATATTAGCTATATGCTGTTATCTTAGCCAGCCAGCTAATGTTAGCTATATGCAGTTATCTTAGCCAGTCAGCTAACATTAGCTATATGCAGTTATCTTAGCCGGGCCAGCTAACATTAGCTATATGCTGTTATCTTAGCAAGCCAGCTAACATTAGCTATATGCAGTTATCTTAGCCAGCCAGCTAACATTAGCTATATGCAGTTATCTTAGCCAGCCAGCTAATGTGAGCTAAATGCAGTTATCTTAGCCAGCCAGCTAACATTAGCTATATGCAGTTATCTTAGCCAGCCAGCTAACATTAGCTATATGCAGTTATCTACGCCAGACAGCTAATATTAGCTATATGCTGTTATCTTAGCAAGCCAGCTAATGTTAGCTATATGCAGTTATCTTAGCCAGTCTGCTAACATTAGCTATATGCAGTTATCTTAGCCAGCCAGCTAACATTAGCTATATGCAGTTATCTTAGCCAGCCAGCTAACGTTAGCTATATGCAGTTATCATAGCCAGCCAGCTAACACTAGCTATATGCAGTTATCTACGCCAGACAGCTAATATTAGCTATATGCTGTTATCTTAGCCAGCCAGCTAATGTTAGCTATATGCAGTTATCTTAGCCAGTCAGCTAACATTAGCTATATGCAGTTATCTTAGCCGGGCCAGGTAATGTTAGCTATATGCAGTTATCTTAGCCAGCCAGCTAACATTAGCTATATGCTGTTTTCTCAGCCGGGCCAGCTAACATTAGCTATATGCAGTTATCTTAGCCAGCCAACTAACGTTAGCTATATGCAGTTATCTTAGCTAGTCAGCTAACGTTAGCTATATGCAGTTATCTTAGCCAGCCAGCAAACATTAGCTATATGCAGTTATCTTAGCCAGCCAGCTAACATTAGCTATATGCAGTTATCTTAGCCAGCCAGCCAGCTAACATTAGCTATATGCAGTTATCTTAGCCAGCCAGCTAACATTAGCTATATGCAGTTATCTTAGCCAGCCAGCTAATGTGAGCTAAATGCAGTTATCTTAGCAAGCCAGCTAACGTTAGCTATAAGCAGTTATCTTAGCCAGCCAGCTAACATTAGCTATATGCAGTTATCTACGCCAGACAGCTAATATTAGCTATATGCTGTTATCTTAGCAAGCCAGCTAACATTAGCTATATGCAGTTATCTTAGCCAGCCAGCAAACATTAGCTATATGCAGTTATCTTAGCCAGCCAGCTAACATTAGCTATATGCAGTTATCTTAGCCAGCCAGCCAGCTAACATTAGCTAAATGCAGTTATCTTAGCCAGCCAGCTAACATTAGCTATATGCAATTATCTTAGCCAGCCAGCTAATGTGAGCTAAATGCAGTTATCATAGCCAGCCAGCTAACGTTAGCTAAATGCAGTTATCATAGCCAGCCAGCTAACGTTACTAAATGCAGTTATCATAGCCAGCCAGCTAACATTAGCTATATGCAGTTATCTTAGCCAGCCAGCTAACATTAGCTATATGCAGTTATCTATGCCAGACAGCTAACGTTAGCTATATGCAGTTATCTACGACAGACAGGTAATATTAGCTATATGCTGTTATCTTAGCCAGCCAGCTAATATTAGCTATATGCAGTTATCTTAGCCAGTCAGCTAACATTAGCTATATGCAGTTATCTTAGCCAGCCAGCTAATGTGAGCTAAATGCAGTTATCTTAGCCAGCCAGCTAACAT
This sequence comes from Salvelinus fontinalis, assembly GCF_029448725.1. Classification (NCBI taxonomy): domain Eukaryota; kingdom Metazoa; phylum Chordata; class Actinopteri; order Salmoniformes; family Salmonidae; genus Salvelinus; species Salvelinus fontinalis. Next base: position 17,541 of record NW_026601929.1, read on the forward strand.
TAGCTATATGCAGTTATCTTAGCCAGCCAGCTAACATTAGCTATATGCAGTTATCTACGCCAGACAGCTAATATTAGCTATATGCTGTTATCTTAGCAAGCCAGCTAATGTTAGCTATATGCAGTTATCTTAGCCAGTCTGCTAACATTAGCTATATGCAGTTATCTTAGCCAGCCAGCTAACATTAGCTATATGCAGTTATCTTAGCCAGCCAGCTAACGTTAGCTATATGCAGTTATCATAGCCAGCCAGCTAACACTAGCTATATGCAGTTATCTACGCCAGACAGCTAATATTAGCTATATGCTGTTATCTTAGCCAGCCAGCTAATGTTAGCTATATGCAGTTATCTTAGCCAGCCAGCTAACATTAGCTATATGCTGTTTTCTCAGCCGGGCCAGCTAACATTAGCTATATGCAGTTATCTTAGCCAGCCAACTAACGTTAGCTATATGCAGTTATCTTAGCTAGTCAGCTAACGTTAGCTATATGCAGTTATCTTAGCCAGCCAGCAAACATTAGCTATATGCAGTTATCTTAGCCAGCCAGCTAACATTAGCTATATGCAGTTATCTTAGCCAGCCAGCCAGCTAACATTAGCTATATGCAGTTATCTAGGCCAGCCAGCTAACATTAGCTATATGCAGTTATCTTAGCCAGCCAGCTAATGTGAGCTAAATGCAGTTATCTTAGTAAGCCAGCTAACGTTAGCTATAAGCAGTTATCTTAGCCAGCCAGCTAACATTAGCTATATGCAGTTATCTACGCCAGACAGCTAATATTAGCTATATGCTGTTATCTTAGCAAGCCAGCTAACATTAGCTATATGCAGTTATCTTAGCCAGCCAGCTAACATTAGCTATATGCAATTATCTTAGCCAGCCAGCTAATGTGAGCTAAATGCAGTTATCTTAGCCAGCCAGCTAACATTAGCTATATGCAGTTATCTTAGCCAGCCAGCTAACATTAGCTATATGCAGTTATCTACGCCAGACAGCTAATATTAGCTATATGCTGTTATCTTAGCAAGCCAGCTAATGTTAGCTATATGCTGTTATCTTAGCACATCAGCTAACGTTAGATATATGCAGTTATCTTAGCCAGCCAGCTAACGTTAGCTATATGCAGTTATCTACGCCAGACAGCTAATATTAGCTATATGCTGTTATCTTAGCAAGCCAGCTAATGTTAGCTATATGCTGTTATCTTAGCACATCAGCTAATGTTAGCTATATGCAGTTATCTTAGCCAGTCAGCTAACGTTAGCTATATGCAGTTATCTTAGCCGGGCCAGCTAATGTTAGCTATATGCAGTTATCTTAGCCAGCCAGCTAACATTCGCTATATGCAGTTTTCTCAGCCGGGCCAGCTAACATTAGCTATATGCAGTTATCTTTGCCAGCCAACTAACGTTAGCTATATGCAGTTATCTTAGCCAGCCAGCTAACATTAGCTATATGCAGTTATCTTAGCCGGGCCAGCTAACATTAGCTATATGCAGTTATCTTAGCCAGCCAACTGATGTTAGCTATATGCAAATATCTTAGCCAGTCAGCTAACATTAGCTATATGCAGTTATCTTAGAAAGCCAGCTAACATTAGCTATATGCAGTTACCTTAGCCAGCCAGCTAACGTTAGCTATATGCAGTTATCTTAGCCAGCCAGCTAACATTAGCTATATGCAGTTATCTACGCCAGACAGGTAATATTAGCTATATGCTGGCATCTTAGCCAGCCAGCTAATGTTAGCTATATGCAGTTATCTTAGCCAGTCAGCTAACATTAGCTATATGCAGTTATCTTAGCCGGGCCAGCTAATGTTAGCTATATGCAGTTATCTTAGCCAGCCAGCTAACATTCGCTATATGCAGTTTTCTCAGCCGGGCCAGCTAACATTAGCTATATGCAGTTATCTTTGCCAGCCAACTAACGTTAGCTATATGCAGTTATCTTAGCCAGCCAGCTAAAATTAGCTATATGAAGTTATCTTAGCCAGCCAACTAACGTTAGCTGTATGCAGTTTTCTCAGCCGGGCCAGCTAACATTAGCTATATGCAGTTATCTTAGCCAGCCAACTAACATTAGCTATATGCAGTTATCTTAGCCAGTCAGCTAACATTAGCTATATGCAGTTATCTTAGCCAGCCAGCTAACATTAGCTATATGCAGTTATCTTAGCCGGGCCAGCTAACGTTAGCTATATGCAGTTATCTTAGCCAGTCAGCTAATGTTAGCTATAAGCAGTTATCTGAGCCAGCCAGCTAACGTTAGCTATATGCAGTTATCTTAGCCAGCAAGCTAACATTAGTTATATGCAGTTATCTTAGCCAGCCAGCTAACATTAGCTATATGCAGTTATCTTAGCCAGTCAGCTAATGTTAGCTATAAGCAGTTATCTGAGCCAGCCAGCTAACGTTAGCTATATGCAGTTATCTTAGCCAGCAAGCTAACATTAGTTATATGCAGTTATCTTAGCCAGCCAGCTAACATTAGCTATATGCAGTTATCTTAGCCGGGCCAGCGAACATTAGCTATATGCAGTTATCTTAGCCAGTCAGCTAATGTTAGCTATAAGCAGTTATCATAGCCAGCCAGCTAACACTAGCTATATGCAGTTATCTACGCCAGACAGGTAAAATTAGCTATATGCTGGTATCTTAGCCGGGCCAGCTAACATTAGCTATATGCAGTTATCTTAGCCAGCCAACTAACATTAGCTATATGCAGTTATCTTAGCCAGCCAGCTAACATTAGCTATATGCAGTTATCTTAGCCGGGCCAGCTAACATTAGCTATATGCAGTTATCTTAGCCAGTCAGCTAATGTTAGCTACAAGCAGTTATCTGAGCCAGCCAGCTAATATTAGCTATATGCTGTTATCTTAGCCAGCAAACTAATGTTAGCTATATGCAAATATCTTAGCCAGTCAGCTAACATTAGCTATAAGCAGTTATCTTAGAAAGCCAGCTAACATTAGCTATATGCAGTTATCTTAGCCAGCCAGCTAACGTTAGCTATATGCAGTTATCTTAGCCAGCCAGCTAACATTAGCTATATGCAGTTATCTATGCCAGACAGGTAATATTAGCTATATGCTGGCATCTTAGCCAGCCAGCTAATGTTAGCTATATGCAGTTATCTTAGCCAGTCAGCTAACATTAGCTATACGCAGTTATCTTAGCCGGGCCAGCTAATGTTAGCTATATGCAGTTATCTTAGCCAGCCAGCTAACATTCGCTATATGCAGTTTTCTCAGCCGGGCCAGCTAACATTAGCTATATGCAGTTATCTTAGCCAGCCAGCTAAAATTAGCTATATGAAGTTATCTTAGACAGCCAACTAACGTTAGCTGTATGCAGTTATCTTAGCCAGCCAGCTAACATTAGCTATATGCAGTTTTCTCAGCCGGGCAGCTAACATTAGCTATATGCAGTTATCTACGCCAGACAGGTAAAATTAGCTATATGCTGGTATCTTAGCCAGCCAGCTAATGTTAGCTATATGCAGTTATCTTAGCCAGTCAGCTAACGTTAGCTATATGCAGTTATCTTAGCCGGGCCAGCTAATGTTAGCTATATGCAGTTATCTTAGCCAGCCAGCTAAAATTCGCTATATGCAGTTATCTTAGCCAGCCAACTAACGTTAGCTGTATGCAGTTATCTCAGCCGGGCCAGCTAACATTAGCTATATGCAGTTTTCTCAGCCGGGCCAGCTAACATTAGCTATATGCAGTTATCTTAGCCAGCCAACTAACATTAGCTATATGCAGTTATCTTAGCCAGCCAGCTAACATTAGCTATATGCAGTTATCTTAGCCGGGCCAGCTAACATTAGCTATATGCAGTTATCTTAGCCAGTCAGCTAATGTTAGCTATAAGCAGTTATCTGAGCCAGCCAGCTAATATTAGCTATATGCTGTTATCTTAGCCAGCCAACTAATGTTAGCTATATGCAGTTATCTTAGCCAGTCAGCTAACATTAGCTATATGCAGTTATCTTAGCCAGCCAGCTAATGTTAGCTATAAGCAGTTATCTGAGCCAGCCAGCTAACGTTAGCTATATGCAGTTATCTTAGCCAGCCAGCTAACATTAGTTATATGCAGTTATCTTAGCCAGCCAGCTAACATTAGCTATATGCAGTTATCTTAGCCAGTCAGCTAATGTTAGCTATAAGCAGTTATCTGAGCCAGCCAGCTAACGTTAGCTATATGCAGTTATCTTAGCCAGCAAGCTAACATTAGTTATATGCAGTTATCTTAGCCAGCCAGCTAACATTAGCTATTTGCAGTTATCTTAGCCAGCCAACTAACGTTAGCTATCCCCAGTTATCTTAGCCAGTCAGCTAACATTAGCTATATGCAGTTATCTTAACCAGCCAGCTAACATTAGCTATATGCAGTTATCTTAGCCAGCCAGCTAATATTAACTATATGCAGTTATCTTAGCCAGCCAGCTAAAGTTAGCTATATGCAGTTATCTTAGCCAGCCAGCTAACATGAGTTATATGCAGTTATCTTAGCCAGCCAGCTAACATTAGCTATATGCAGCTTTCTCAGCCTGGCCAGCTAACATTAGCTATATGCAGTTATCTTAGCCGGGCCAGCTAACATTAACTATATGCAGTTATCTTAGCCAGTCTGCTAACATTAGCTATATGCAGTTATCTTAGCCAGCCAGCTAACATTAGCTATATGCAGTTATCTTAGCCAGCCAACTAACATTAGCTATATGCAGTTATCTTAGCCAGTCAGCTAACGTTAGCTATATGCAGTTATCTTAGCCAGCCAGCTAACATTAGCTATATGCAGTTATCTACGCCAGACAGGTAAAATTAGCTATATGCTGGTATCTTAGCCAGCCAGCTAACATTAGCTATATGCAGTTATCTACGCCAGACAGCTAATATTAGCTATATGCTGTTATCTTAGCAAGCCAACTAACGTTAGCTGTATGCAGTTATCTTAGCCAGTCTGCTAACATTAGCTATATGCAGTTATCTTAGCCAGCCAGCTAACATTAGCTATATGCAGTTATCTTAGCCAGCCAACTAACATTAGCTATATGCAGTTATCTTAGCCAGTCAGCTAACATTAGCTATATGCAGTTATCTTAGCCAGCCAACTAACGTTAGCTATATGCAGTTATCTTAGCCAACCAGCTAACACTAGCTATATGCAGTTATCTTAGCCAGCCAGCTAACACTAGCTATATGCAGTTATCTTAGCCAGCCAGCTAACATTAGCTATATGCAGTTATCTTAGCCAGCCAGCAAACATTAGCTATATGCAGTTATCTTAGCCAGCCAGCTAACATTAGCTATATGCAGTTATCTTAGCCAGCCAGCCAGCTAACATTAGCTAAATGCAGTTATCTTAGCCAGCCAGCTAACATTAGCTATATGCAATTATCTTAGCCAGCCAGCTAATGTGAGCTAAATGCAGTTATCATAGCCAGCCAGCTAACGTTAGCTAAATGCAGTTATCATAGCCAGCCAGCTAACGTTACTAAATGCAGTTATCATAGCCAGCCAGCTAACATTAGCTATATGCAGTTATCTTAGCCAGCCAGCTAACATTAGCTATATGCAGTTATCTATGCCAGACAGCTAACGTTAGCTATATGCAGTTATCTACGACAGACAGGTAATATTAGCTATATGCTGTTATCTTAGCCAGCCAGCTAATATTAGCTATATGCAGTTATCTTAGCCAGTCAGCTAACATTAGCTATATGCAGTTATCTTAGCCAGCCAGCTAATGTGAGCTAAATGCAGTTATCTTAGCCAGCCAGCTAACATTAGCTATATGCAGTTATCTTAGCCAGCCAGCTAACATTAGCTATATGCAGTTATCTACGCCAGACAGCTAATATTAGCTATATGCTGTTATCTTAGCAAGCCAGCTAATGTTAGCTATATGCAGTTATCTTAGCCAGTCTGCTAACATTAGCTATATGCAGTTATCTTAGCCAGCCAGCTAACATTAGCTATATGCAGTTATCTTAGCCAGCCAGCTAACGTTAGCTATATGCAGTTATCATAGCCAGCCAGCTAACACTAGCTATATGCAGTTATCTACGCCAGACAGCTAATATTAGCTATATGCTGTTATCTTAGCCAGCCAGCTAATGTTAGCTATATGCAGTTATCTTAGCCAGCCAGCTAACATTAGCTATATGCTGTTTTCTCAGCCGGGCCAGCTAACATTAGCTATATGCAGTTATCTTAGCCAGCCAACTAACGTTAGCTATATGCAGTTATCTTAGCTAGTCAGCTAACGTTAGCTATATGCAGTTATCTTAGCCAGCCAGCAAACATTAGCTATATGCAGTTATCTTAGCCAGCCAGCTAACATTAGCTATATGCAGTTATCTTAGCCAGCCAGCCAGCTAACATTAGCTATATGCAGTTATCTAGGCCAGCCAGCTAACATTAGCTATATGCAGTTATCTTAGCCAGCCAGCTAATGTGAGCTAAATGCAGTTATCTTAGTAAGCCAGCTAACGTTAGCTATAAGCAGTTATCTTAGCCAGCCAGCTAACATTAGCTATATGCAGTTATCTACGCCAGACAGCTAATATTAGCTATATGCTGTTATCTTAGCAAGCCAGCTAACATTAGCTATATGCAGTTATCTTAGCCAGCCAGCTAACATTAGCTATATGCAATTATCTTAGCCAGCCAGCTAATGTGAGCTAAATGCAGTTATCTTAGCCAGCCAGCTAACATTAGCTATATGCAGTTATCTTAGCCAGCCAGCTAACATTAGCTATATGCAGTTATCTACGCCAGACAGCTAATATTAGCTATATGCTGTTATCTTAGCAAGCCAGCTAATGTTAGCTATATGCTGTTATCTTAGCACATCAGCTAACGTTAGATATATGCAGTTATCTTAGCCAGCCAGCTAACGTTAGCTATATGCAGTTATCTACGCCAGACAGCTAATATTAGCTATATGCTGTTATCTTAGCAAGCCAGCTAATGTTAGCTATATGCTGTTATCTTAGCACATCAGCTAATGTTAGCTATATGCAGTTATCTTAGCCAGTCAGCTAACGTTAGCTATATGCAGTTATCTTAGCCGGGCCAGCTAATGTTAGCTATATGCAGTTATCTTAGCCAGCCAGCTAACATTCGCTATATGCAGTTTTCTCAGCCGGGCCAGCTAACATTAGCTATATGCAGTTATCTTTGCCAGCCAACTAACGTTAGCTATATGCAGTTATCTTAGCCAGCCAGCTAACATTAGCTATATGCAGTTATCTTAGCCGGGCCAGCTAACATTAGCTATATGCAGTTATCTTAGCCAGCCAACTGATGTTAGCTATATGCAAATATCTTAGCCAGTCAGCTAACATTAGCTATATGCAGTTATCTTAGAAAGCCAGCTAACATTAGCTATATGCAGTTACCTTAGCCAGCCAGCTAACGTTAGCTATATGCAGTTATCTTAGCCAGCCAGCTAACATTAGCTATATGCAGTTATCTACGCCAGACAGGTAATATTAGCTATATGCTGGCATCTTAGCCAGCCAGCTAATGTTAGCTATATGCAGTTATCTTAGCCAGTCAGCTAACATTAGCTATATGCAGTTATCTTAGCCGGGCCAGCTAATGTTAGCTATATGCAGTTATCTTAGCCAGCCAGCTAACATTCGCTATATGCAGTTTTCTCAGCCGGGCCAGCTAACATTAGCTATATGCAGTTATCTTTGCCAGCCAACTAACGTTAGCTATATGCAGTTATCTTAGCCAGCCAGCTAAAATTAGCTATATGAAGTTATCTTAGCCAGCCAACTAACGTTAGCTGTATGCAGTTTTCTCAGCCGGGCCAGCTAACATTAGCTATATGCAGTTATCTTAGCCAGCCAACTAACATTAGCTATATGCAGTTATCTTAGCCAGTCAGCTAACATTAGCTATATGCAGTTATCTTAGCCAGCCAGCTAACATTAGCTATATGCAGTTATCTTAGCCGGGCCAGCTAACGTTAGCTATATGCAGTTATCTTAGCCAGTCAGCTAATGTTAGCTATAAGCAGTTATCTGAGCCAGCCAGCTAACGTTAGCTATATGCAGTTATCTTAGCCAGCAAGCTAACATTAGTTATATGCAGTTATCTTAGCCAGCCAGCTAACATTAGCTATATGCAGTTATCTTAGCCAGTCAGCTAATGTTAGCTATAAGCAGTTATCTGAGCCAGCCAGCTAACGTTAGCTATATGCAGTTATCTTAGCCAGCAAGCTAACATTAGTTATATGCAGTTATCTTAGCCAGCCAGCTAACATTAGCTATATGCAGTTATCTTAGCCGGGCCAGCGAACATTAGCTATATGCAGTTATCTTAGCCAGTCAGCTAATGTTAGCTATAAGCAGTTATCATAGCCAGCCAGCTAACACTAGCTATATGCAGTTATCTACGCCAGACAGGTAAAATTAGCTATATGCTGGTATCTTAGCCGGGCCAGCTAACATTAGCTATATGCAGTTATCTTAGCCAGCCAACTAACATTAGCTATATGCAGTTATCTTAGCCAGCCAGCTAACATTAGCTATATGCAGTTATCTTAGCCGGGCCAGCTAACATTAGCTATATGCAGTTATCTTAGCCAGTCAGCTAATGTTAGCTACAAGCAGTTATCTGAGCCAGCCAGCTAATATTAGCTATATGCTGTTATCTTAGCCAGCCAACTAATGTTAGCTATATGCAAATATCTTAGCCAGTCAGCTAACATTAGCTATATGCAGTTATCTTAGAAAGCCAGCTAACATTAGCTATATGCAGTTATCTTAGCCAGCCAGCTAACGTTAGCTATATGCAGTTATCTTAGCCAGCCAGCTAACATTAGCTATATGCAGTTATCTATGCCAGACAGGTAATATTAGCTATATGCTGGCATCTTAGCCAGCCAGCTAATGTTAGCTATATGCAGTTATCTTAGCCAGTCAGCTAACATTAGCTATACGCAGTTATCTTAGCCGGGCCAGCTAATGTTAGCTATATGCAGTTATCTTAGCCAGCCAGCTAACATTCGCTATATGCAGTTTTCTCAGCCGGGCCAGCTAACATTAGCTATATGCAGTTATCTTTGCCAGCCAACTAACGTTAGCTATATGCAGTTATCTTAGCCAGCCAGCTAAAATTAGCTATATGAAGTTATCTTAGCCAGCCAACTAACGTTAGCTGTATGCAGTTATCTTAGCCAGCCAGCTAACATTAGCTATATGCAGTTTTCTCAGCCGGGCAGCTAACATTAGCTATATGCAGTTATCTACGCCAGACAGGTAAAATTAGCTATATGCTGGTATCTTAGCCAGCCAGCTAATGTTAGCTATATGCAGTTATCTTAGCCAGTCAGCTAACGTTAGCTATATGCAGTTATCTTAGCCGGGCCAGCTAATGTTAGCTATATGCAGTTATCTTAGCCAGCCAGCTAAAATTCGCTATATGCAGTTATCTTAGCCAGCCAACTAACGTTAGCTGTATGCAGTTATCTCAGCCGGGCCAGCTAACATTAGCTATATGCAGTTTTCTCAGCCGGGCCAGCTAACATTAGCTATATGCAGTTATCTTAGCCAGCCAACTAACATTAGCTATATGCAGTTATCTTAGCCAGCCAGCTAACATTAGCTATATGCAGTTATCTTAGCCGGGCCAGCTAACATTAGCTATATGCAGTTATCTTAGCCAGTCAGCTAATGTTAGCTATAAGCAGTTATCTGAGCCAGCCAGCTAATATTAGCTATATGCTGTTATCTTAGCCAGCCAACTAATGTTAGCTATATGCAGTTATCTTAGCCAGTCAGCTAACATTAGCTATATGCAGTTATCTTAGCCAGCCAGCTAATGTTAGCTATAAGCAGTTATCTGAGCCAGCCAGCTAACGTTAGCTATATGCAGTTATCTTAGCCAGCCAGCTAACATTAGTTATATGCAGTTATCTTAGCCAGCCAGCTAACATTAGCTATATGCAGTTATCTTAGCCTGTCAGCTAATGTTAGCTATAAGCAGTTATCTGAGCCAGCCAGCTAACGTTAGCTATATGCAGTTATCTTAGCCAGCAAGCTAACATTAGTTATATGCAGTTATCTTAGCCAGCCAGCTAACATTAGCTATTTGCAGTTATCTTAGCCAGCCAACTAACGTTAGCTATCCCCAGTTATCTTAGCCAGTCAGCTAACATTAGCTATATGCAGTTATCTTAACCAGCCAGCTAACATTAGCTATATGCAGTTATCTTAGCCAGCCAGCTAATATTAACTATATGCAGTTATCTTAGCCAGCCAGCTAAAGTTAGCTATATGCAGTTATCTTAGCCAGCCAGCTAACATGAGTTATATGCAGTTATCTTAGCCAGCCAGCTAACATTAGCTATATGCAGCTTTCTCAGCCTGGCCAGCTAACATTAGCTATATGCAGTTATCTTAGCCGGGCCAGCTAACATTAACTATATGCAGTTATCTTAGCCAGTCTGCTAACATTAGCTATATGCAGTTATCTTAGCCAGCCAGCTAACATTAGCTATATGCAGTTATCTTAGCCAGCCAACTAACATTAGCTATATGCAGTTATCTTAGCCAGTCAGCTAACGTTAGCTATATGCAGTTATCTTAGCCAGCCAGCTAACATTAGCTATATGCAGTTATCTACGCCAGACAGGTAAAATTAGCTATATGCTGGTATCTTAGCCAGCCAGCTAACATTAGCTATATGCAGTTATCTACGCCAGACAGCTAATATTAGCTATATGCTGTTATCTTAGCAAGCCAACTAACGTTAGCTGTATGCAGTTATCTTAGCCAGTCTGCTAACATTAGCTATATGCAGTTATCTTAGCCAGCCAGCTAACATTAGCTATATGCAGTTATCTTAGCCAGCCAACTAACATTAGCTATATGCAGTTATCTTAGCCAGTCAGCTAACATTAGCTATATGCAGTTATCTTAGCCAGCCAACTAACGTTAGCTATATGCAGTTATCTTAGCCAACCAGCTAACACTAGCTATATGCAGTTATCTTAGCCAGCCAGCTAACACTAGCTATATGCAGTTATCTTAGCCAGCCAGCTAACATTAGCTATATGCAGTTATCTTAGCCAGCAAGCTAACATTAGTTATATGCAGTTATCTTAGCCAGCCAGCTAACATTAGCTATATGCAGTTATCTTAGCCAGTCAGCTAATGTTAGCTATAAGCAGTTATCTGAGCCAGCCAGCTAACGTTAGCTATATGCAGTTATCTTAGCCAGCAAGCTAACATTAGTTATATGCAGTTATCTTAGCCAGCCAGCTAACATTAGCTATATGCAGTTATCTTAGCCGGGCCAGCGAACATTAGCTATATGCAGTTATCTTAGCCAGTCAGCTAATGTTAGCTATAAGCAGTTATCATAGCCAGCCAGCTAACACTAGCTATATGCAGTTATCTACGCCAGACAGGTAAAATTAGCTATATGCTGGTATCTTAGCCGGGCCAGCTAACATTAGCTATATGCAGTTATCTTAGCCAGCCAACTAACATTAGCTATATGCAGTTATCTTAGCCAGCCAGCTAACATTAGCTATATGCAGTTATCTTAGCCGGGCCAGCTAACATTAGCTATATGCAGTTATCTTAGCCAGTCAGCTAATGTTAGCTACAAGCAGTTATCTGAGCCAGCCAGCTAATATTAGCTATATGCTGTTATCTTAGCCAGCCAACTAATGTTAGCTATATGCAAATATCTTAGCCAGTCAGCTAACATTAGCTATATGCAGTTATCTTAGAAAGCCAGCTAACATTAGCTATATGCAGTTATCTTAGCCAGCCAGCTAACGTTAGCTATATGCAGTTATCTTAGCCAGCCAGCTAACATTAGCTATATGCAGTTATCTATGCCAGACAGGTAATATTAGCTATATGCTGGCATCTTAGCCAGCCAGCTAATGTTAGCTATATGCAGTTATCTTAGCCAGTCAGCTAACATTAGCTATACGCAGTTATCTTAGCCGGGCCAGCTAATGTTAGCTATATGCAGTTATCTTAGCCAGCCAGCTAACATTCGCTATATGCAGTTTTCTCAGCCGGGCCAGCTAACATTAGCTATATGCAGTTATCTTTGCCAGCCAACTAACGTTAGCTATATGCAGTTATCTTAGCCAGCCAGCTAAAATTAGCTATATGAAGTTATCTTAGCCAGCCAACTAACGTTAGCTGTATGCAGTTATCTTAGCCAGCCAGCTAACATTAGCTATATGCAGTTTTCTCAGCCGGGCAGCTAACATTAGCTATATGCAGTTATCTACGCCAGACAGGTAAAATTAGCTATATGCTGGTATCTTAGCCAGCCAGCTAATGTTAGCTATATGCAGTTATCTTAGCCAGTCAGCTAACGTTAGCTATATGCAGTTATCTTAGCCGGGCCAGCTAATGTTAGCTATATGCAGTTATCTTAGCCAGCCAGCTAAAATTCGCTATATGCAGTTATCTTAGCCA
>NW_026601930.1:0-29982 GCF_029448725.1 Salvelinus fontinalis
ACTTCAAGACTGTTACTTCAAGACTGTTACTTCAAGACTGTTACTTCAAGACTGTTACTTCAAGACTGTGGTTTCATTCCAGAAACATGCCTCCTATGTTCTTCTCTCGTTCTCTCCCCTCTACTCCTCCCAGCTACCCAGTCTGATCAGGGGTCGTATGTATCATGCCTCTACTCCTCACAGCTACCCAGTCTGATCAGGGGTCGTATGTATCATGCCTCTACTCCTCCCAGCTACCCAGTCTGATCAGGGGTCGTATGTATCATGCCTCTACTCCTCCCAGCTACCCAGTCTGATCAGGGGTCGTATGTATCATGCCTCTACTCCTCCCAGCTACCCAGTCTGATCAGGGGTCGTATATATCATGCCTCTACTCCTCCCAGCTACCCAGTCTGATCAGGGGTCGTATGTATCATGCCTCTACTCCTCCCAGCTACCCAGTCTGATCAGGGGTCGTATGTATCATGCCTCTACTCCTCCCAGCTACCCAGACTGATCAGGGGTCGTATGTATCATGCCTCTACTCCTCCCAGCTACCCAGTCTGATCAGGGGTCGTATGTATCATGCCTCTACTCCTCCCAGCTACCCAGTCTGATCAGGGGTCGTATGTATCATGCCTCTACTCCTCACAGCTACCCAGTCTGATCAGGGGTCGTATGTATCATGCCTCTACTCCTCCCAGCTACCCAGTCTGATCAGGGGTCGTATATATCATGCCTCTACTCCTCCCAGCTACCCAGTCTGATCAGGGGTCGTATGTATCATGCCTCTACTCCTCACAGCTGCTCAGTCTGATCAGGGGTCGTATGTATCATGCCTCTACTACTCACAGCTGCTCAGTCTGATCAGGGGTCGTATGTATCATGCCTCTACTCCTCACAGCTGCTCAGTCTGATCAGGGGTCGTATGTATCATGCCTCTACTCCTCACAGCTGCTCAGTCTGATCAGGGGTCGTATGTATCATGCCTCTACTCCTCCCAGCTACCCAGTCTGATCAGGGGTCGTATGTATCATGCCTCTACTCCTCCCAGCTACCCAGTCTGATCAGGGGTCGTATGTATCATGCCTCTACTCCTCACAGCTACCCAGTCTGATCAGGGGTCGTATGTATCATGCTTCTACTCCTCCCAGCTGCCCAGTCTGATCAGGGGTCGTATGTATCATGCCTCTACTCCTCCCAGCTACCCAGTCTGATCAGGGGTCGTATGTATCATGCCTCTACTCCTCACAGCTGCTCAGTCTGATCAGGGGTGGTATGTTTCATGCCTCTACTCCTCCCAGCTACCCAGTCTGATCAGGGGTCGTATGTATCATGCCTCTACTCCTCCCAGCTACCCAGTCTGATCAGGGGTCGTATGTATCATGCCTCTACTCCTCCCAGCTACCCAGTCTGATCAGGGGTCGTATGTATCATGCCTCTACTCCTCACAGCTACCCAGTCTGATCAGGGGTCGTATGTATCATGCCTCTACTCCTCCCAGCTACCCAGTCTGATCAGGGGTCGTATGTATCATGCCTCTACTCCTCCCAGCTGCCCAGTCTGATCAGGGGTCGTATATATCAAGCCTCTACTCCTCCCAGCTACCCAGTCTGATCAGGGGTTGTATGTATCATGCCTCTACTCCTCCCAGCTACCCAGTCTGATCAGGGGTCGTATGTATCATGCCTCTACTCCTCCCAGCTACCCAGTCTGATCAGGGGTCGTATGTATCATGCCTCTACTCCTCCCAGCTACCCAGTCTGATCAGGGGTCGTATGTGTCATGCCTATACTCCTCCCAGCTACCCAGTCTGATCAGGGGTCGTATGTATCATGCCTCTACTCCTCCCAGCTACCCAGTCTGATCAGGGGTCGTATGTATCATGCCTCTACTCCTCCCAGCTACCCAGTCTGATCAGGGGTCGTATGTATCATGCCTCTACTCCTCACAGCTACCCAGTCTGATCAGGGGTCGTATATATCATGCCTCTACTCCTCCCAGCTACCCAGTCTGATCAGGGGTCGTATATATCATGCCTCTACTCCTCCCAGCTACCCAGTCCGATCAGGGGTCGTATGTATCATGCCTCTACTCCTCCCAGCTGCCCGGTCTGATCAGGGGTCGTATGTATCATGCCTCTACTCCTCACAGCTACCCAGTCTGATCAGGGGTCGTATGTATCATGCCTCTACTCCTCCCAACTGCCCAGTCTGATCAGGGGTCGTATGTATCATGCCTCTACTCCTCCTAGCTACCCAGTCTGATCAGGGGTCGTATATATCATGCCTCTACTCCTCCCAGCCACCCAGTCTAATCAGGGGTCGTATGTATCATGCCTCTACTCCTCCCAGCTACCCAGTCTGATCAGGGGTCGTATGTATCATGCCTCTACTCCTCCCAGCTACCCAGTCTGATCAGGGGTCGTATGTATCATGCCTCTACTCCTCCCAGCTGCCCAGTCTAATCATGGGTCGTATATATCAAGCCTCTACTCCTCCCAGCTACCCAGTCTGATCAGGGGTCGTATGTATCATGCCTCTACTCCTCCCAGCTACCCAGTCTGATCAGGGGTCGTATATATCATGCCTCTACTCCTCCCAGCTACCCAGTCTGATCAGGGGTCGTATGTATCATGCCTCTACTCCTCCCAGCTACCCAGTCTGATCAGGGGTCGTATGTATCATGCCTCTACTCCTCCCAGCTACCCAGTCTGATCAGGGGTCGTATGTATCATGCCTCTACTCCTCCCAGCTACCCAGTCTGATCAGGGGTCGTATGTATCATGCCTCTACTCCTCCCAGCTACCCAGTCTGATCAGGGGTCGTATGTATCATGCCTCTACTCCTCACAGCTACCCAGTCTGATCAGGGGTCGTATATATCATGCCTCTACTCCTCCCAGCTACCCAGTCTGATCAGGGGTCGTATGTATCATGCCTCTACTCCTCCCAGCTACCCAGTCTGATCAGGGGTCGTATGTTTCATGCCTCTACTCCTCCCAGCTACCCAGTCTGATCAGGGGTCGTATGTATCATGCCTCTACTCCTCCCAGCTACCCAGTCTGATCAGGGGTCGTATGTATCATGCCTCTACTCCTCCCAGCTGCCCAGTCTGATCAGGGGTCGTATGTATCATGCCTCTACTCCTCACAGCTACCCAGTCTGATCAGGGGTCGTATGTATCATGCCTCTACTCCTCCCAGCTACCCAGTCTGATCAGGGGTCGTATGTATCATGCCTCTACTCCTCACAGCTACCAAGTCTGATCAGGGGTCGTATGTATCATGCCTCTACTCCTCCCAGCTACCCAGTCTGATCAGGGGTCGTATGTTTCATGCCTCTACTCCTCCCAGCTACCCGGTCTGATCAGGGGTCGTATGTTTCATGCCTCTACTCCTCCCAGCTACCCGGTCTGATCAGGGGTCGTATGTATCATGCCTCTACTCCTCCCAGCTACCCAGTCTGATCAGGGGTTGTATATATCATGCCTCTACTCCTCACAGCTACCCAGTCTGATCAGGGGTCGTATATATCATGCCTCTTCTCCTCCCAGCTACCCAGTCTGATCAGGGGTCGTATGTATCATGCCTCTACTCCTCCCAGCTACCCAGTCTGATCAGGGGTCGTATGTATCATGCCTCTACTCCTCCCAGCTACCCAGTCTGATCAGGGGTCGTATATATCATGCCTCTACTCCTCCCAGCTACCCAGTCTGATCAGGGGTCGTATGTATCATGCCTCTACTCCTCCCAGCTACCCAGTCTGATCAGGGGTCGTATGTATCATGCCTCTACTCCTCACAGCTACCCAGTCTGATCAGGGGTCGTATGTATCATGCCTCTACTCCTCCCAGCTGCCCAGTCTGATCAGGGGTCGTATGTATCATGCCTCTACTCCTCCCAGCTACCCAGTCTGATCAGGGGTCGTATGTATCATGCCTCTACTCCTCACAGCTACCCAGTCTGATCAGGGGTCGTATGTATCATGCCTCTACTCCTCCCAGCTACCCAGTCTGATCAGGGGTCGTATATATCATGCCTCTACTCCTCCCAGCTACCCAGTCTGATCAGGGGTCGTATGTATCATGCCTCTACTCCTCACAGCTACCCAGGCTGATCAGGGGTCGTATGTATCATGCCTCTACTCCTCCCAGCTGCCCAGTCTGATCAGGGGTCGTATGTATCATGCCTCTACTCCTCCCAGCTACCCAGTCTGATCAGGGGTCGTATATATCATGCCTCTACTCCTCCCAGCTACCCAGTCTGATCAGGGGTCGTATGTATCATGCCTCTACTCCTCCCAGCTACCCAGTCTGATCAGGGGTCGTATGTATCATGCCTCTACTACTCCCAGCTACCCAGTCTGATCAGGGGTCGTATATATCATGCCTCTACTCCTCCCAGCTACCCGGTCTGATCAGGGGTCGTATATATCATGCCTCTACTCCTCCCAGCTACCCAGTCTGATCAGGGGTCGTATGTATCATGCCTCTACTCCTCACAGCTACCCAGTCTGATCAGGGGTCGTATGTTTCATGCCTCTACTCCTCCCAGCTACCCAGTCTGATCAGGGGTCGTATGTTTCATGCCTCTACTCCTCCCAGCTACCCAGTCTGATCAGGGGTCGTATGTTTCATGCCTCTACTCCTCCCAGCTACCCAGTCTGATCAGGGGTCGTATGTATCATGCCTCTACTCCTCCCAGCTACCCAGTCTGATCAGGGGTTGTATATATCATGCCTCTACTCCTCCCAGCTACCCAGTCTGATCAGGGGTCGTATATATCATGCCTCTACTCCTCCCAGCTACCCAGTCTGATCAGGGGTCGTATGTATCATGCCTCTACTCCTCCCAGCTACCCAGTCTGATCAGGGGTCGTATGTATCATGCCTCTACTCCTCACAGCTACCCAGTCTGATCAGGGGTCGTATGTATCATGCCTCTACTCCTCCCAGCTGCCCAGTCTGATCAGGGGTCGTATGTATCATGCCTCTACTCCTCCAAGCTACCCAGTCTGATAAGGGGTCGTATATATCATGCCTCTACTCCTCCCAGCTACCCGGTCTGATCAGGGGTCGTATGTATCATGCCTCTACTCCTCCCAGCTACCCAGTCTGATCAGGGGTCGTTTGTATCATGCCTCTACTCCTCCCAGCTACCCAGTCTGATCAGGGGTCGTATATATCATGCCTCTACTCCTCCCAGCTACCCAGTCTGATCAGGGGTCGTATATATCATGCCTCTACTCCTCCCAGCTACCCAGTCTGATCAGGGGTCGTATGTATCATGCCTCTACTCCTCACAGCTACCCAGTCTGATCAGGGGTCGTATGTTTCATGCCTCTACTCCTCCCAGCTACCCAGTCTGATCAGGGGTCGTATGTTTCATGCCTCTACTCCTCCCAGCTACCCAGTCTGATCAGGGGTCGTATGTGTCATGCCTCTACTCCTCACAGCTACCCAGTCTGATCAGGGGTCGTATGTATCATGCCTCTACTCCTCACAGCTACCCAGTCTGATCAGGGGTCGTATGTATCATGCCTCTACTCCTCCCAGCTACCCAGTCTGATCAGGGGTCGTATGTATCATGCCTCTACTCCTCCCAGCTACCCGGTCTGATCAGGGGTCGTATGTATCATGCCTCTACTCCTCCCAGCTACCCAGTCTGATCAGGGGTCGTATGTTTCATGCCTCTACTCCTCCCAGCTACCCAGTCTGATCAGGGGTCGTATATATCATGCCTCTACTCCTCCCAGCTACCCAGTCTGATCAGGGGTCGTATGTATCATGCCTCTACTCCTCCCAGCTACCCAGTCTGATCAGGGGTCGTATGTATCATGCCTCTACTCCTCCCAGCTACCCAGTCTGATCAGGGGTCGTATATATCATGCCTCTACTCCTCCCAGCTACCCGGTCTGATCAGGGGTCGTATATATCATGCCTCTACTCCTCCCAGCTACCCAGTCTGATCAGGGGTCGTATGTATCATGCCTCTACTCCTCACAGCTACCCAGTCTGATCAGGGGTCGTATGTTTCATGCCTCTACTCCTCCCAGCTACCCAGTCTGATCAGGGGTCGTATGTTTCATGCCTCTACTCCTCCCAGCTACCCAGTCTGATCAGGGGTCGTATGTGTCATGCCTCTACTCCTCCCAGCTACCCAGTCTGATCAGGGGTCGTATATATCATGCCTCTACCCCTCACAGCTACCCAGTCTGATCAGGGGTCGTATATATCAAGCCTCTACTCCTCACAGCTACCCAGTCTGATCAGGGGTCGTATATATCATGCCTCTACTCCTCCCAGCTACCCAGTCTGATCAGGGGTCGTATGTTTCATGCCTCTACTCCTCCCAGCTACCCAGTCTGATCAGGGGTCGTATGTTTCATGCCTCTACTCCTCCCAGCTACCCAGTCTGATCAGGGGTCGTATGTGTCATGCCTCTACTCCTCACAGCTACCCAGTCTGATCAGGGGTCGTATATATCATGCCTCTACTCCTCCCAGCTACCCAGTCTGATCAGGGGTCGTATGTATCATGCCTCTACTCCTCCCAGCTACCCAGTCTGATCAGGGGTCGTATATATCAAGCCTCTACTCCTCACAGCTACCCAGTCTGATCAGGGGTGGTATGTTTCATGCCTCTACTCCTCACAGCTACCCAGTCTGATCAGGGGTCGTATATATCATGCCTCTACTCCTCACAGCTACCCAGTCTGATCAGGGGTCGTATATATCATGCCTCTACCCCTCACAGCTGCTCAGTCTGATCAGGGGTGGTATGTTTCAAGCGTCTCAGAGTACTGATTTTGGAGGGGACTGATCCTAGCTTAGCACACTTACTGAGATGTTTGATATGACTGGCCAGCCCCAGATCTGCCAAGGGCACAAGGGACGCAGCCTATCTGGAATGAGAAGCAACCCAACCTGTGAGTCAATCAATCCGTTACGAAACCCCAGGAGGTTTCTCGGAGGGACCGCTCACTAGACAAACAGTGACTAATGTAGAATGTATCCCAAATGACACCCTATTCCCTATTATAGTGCACTACTTTAGACCAGAGTCCTATGGGTCACCCTATGGGCCCCAGGTATAAGTAGTGCACCATATAGGGAATAGGGTGCCATTTGGACCTAACGAAGGGTTTGTCATCAGGTATTGTCATATATAGGGGCCCTGAGGCCAGGGGGGACAGTATTCTAGACGGACCACCACACAGAGAGAAGAGAGATGAAGCTACTACATATCCTCTGCTTCTGCCTGGCTGTCCTCGCCTCCACTTGGGTACGATAACACATTTATTCATTATTTATTAAATCATTATTTTCATTGAATAGGTTTAATCATATTTTATTTAATAATAATAATAATAATTGATTGGATTTATATAGAATTTTTTCCAGATGACATGCTGTATGTAGTCCTTGTTAATATGTTAGCTGCCAAGTTGTGAACAAGTGTTTTAAAGACTGCTTTATTCTCTAGGATCAAGCGGACATCTTGTTTGATGTGTGGATCATTTTTATCCAAAATGAAATGCAATGTGACATTTTGAGCATAAAAGCAGGTTTCTCGGTAATGTAGACAAGGACTAGAAGGATGTTTTTCAGGTTTGAAAACATTAGAATTCAGTATCATTCTTCTAGTTGATGTAAATGAAATCTCTCTCTCCCCCCTTTTTCTCCCCCCTCTCTTTCTTACTGTTCCCCTCTCTCGCTGTCTCTCACCTCTCTGTCTACCCCCCCTCTCTCTCTCCCACCCCCCCTCTCTCTCTCTCTCTCTCTCTCTCTCTCCCTCCCAACCCCCCCCTCCTCTCTCTCCAAACCCCTCCCCCTCTCTCTCCCACCCACCTCTCTCTCTCTCTCTCTCCCTCCAAACACCCCCTCTCTCTCTCTCTCTCCCCCACCACCTCTCTCTCTCTCCCCCACCCCCTCTCTCTCTCTCTCTCTCCCCCACCCCCCTCTCTCTTTCTCTCTTCCTCCCCCCTCTCTCTCTCTTCCTCCCCCCTCTCTCTCTCCCCCCCATCTCTCTCTCTCCCCCACCCCCCCTCTCCCCCCCCCTCTCTCCCCCAACCCCTCTCTCTCTCCCCCAACCCCCCTCTCTCTCTCTCCCCCAACCCCTCTCTCCCTCCCACCCCCCCCTCTGTCTCTCTCCCCCAACCCCTCTCTCCCTCCCACCCCCCCTCTGTCTCTCTACCCCACCCCCTCTCTCTCTCCCCCCCACCTCTCTCTCTCTCTCCCCCACCCCCCCTCTCTCCCACACCCCCTCCCACCCCCCCTCTCTCTCTCCCACCCCCTCTCTATCTCTCCCACCGACCCCCCTCTCTTTCACTTTCTCTCTCGCTCTCTCCCCCACCCCCTCTTTCTCCCCCCCTCTTTCTCTCTCTTTGCCCCACACCCCCCCTCTCTCTCCCTCACCTCTCTCTCCCCCACCCCCTCTCCCCCTCCCTCTCTCTCCCCCACACCCCCCCTCTCTCTCTCTCTCTCTCGCCCCCACCTCTCTTTCGCTCTCTTTCTCTCTCCCCATCCCGTCTCTCTTTCTCTCTCCCCCACTTCCTCTCTCCTTTCCTGTTCCACTCTCTCTCTATCTAGGCTGAGACAGGAGGGGTTGGGAGACATAGGAATGGTAAATACATCATTTTCTATTTTCAACAAAGATGTTGTTAACTAAAAAGAAAGTTGAAAAACATCTAAGCCATTATTTGGATGTTACCACTTTTCGTTTTTGTAAAACTCAGTTACACAAAATCATTCTAGCTCTCTATTTTTGCATACACTCAATTAGTACTTGGTAGCATTGCCTTTAAATTGTTTAACCTGGGTCAAACATTTCGGGTAGCCTTCCACAAGCTTCCCACAATAAGTTGGGTGAATTTTGGCCAATTCCTCCTGACAGAGCTGATGTAACCGAGTCAGGTTAGTAGGCCTCCTTGCTCGTACATGCTTTTTCAGTTCTGCCCACAAATTTTCTATGGGATTGAGGTCAGGGTTTTGTGATGGCCACTACAATACCTTGACTTTATTGTCCTTAAGCCATTTTGCCACAACTTTGGAAGTATGCTTGGGGTCGTTGTCCATTTGGAAAACCCATTTGCGACCAAGCTTTAACTTCCTGACTGATATCTTGAGATGTTGCTTAAATATATCCACATCATTTTCTTACCTCATGATGCCATCTATTTTGTGAAGTGCACCTGTCCCTCCAGCAGCAAAGCACCCCCACAACATGATGCTGCCACCCCCATGCAACACAGTTGGGATGGTGTTCTTCGGCTTGCAAGCATCTCACTTTTTCCTCCAAACATAACGATGGTCATTATGGCCAAACAGTTCAATTTTTATTTCATCAGACCAGAGGACATGACATTTCTCCAAAAAGTACGATCTTTGTCCCCATGTGCAGTTACAAACCGTAGTCTGGCATTTTTTATGGCGGTTTTGGAGCAGTGGCTTCTGCCTTGCTCAGTGGCCTTCCAGGTCAAGTCGATATAGGACTCGTTTTACTGTGGATATAGATACTTTTGCACCTGTTTCCTCCAGCATCTTCACAAGGTCCTTTGCTGTTGTTCTGGGATTGATTTACACTTTTCGCACCAAAGTACGTTCATCTCTAGGAGACAGAACAGTGGTATGATGGCTTCGTGGTCTCATGGTGTTTTACTTGCATACTATTGTTTGTACAGATGAATGTGGTACCTTCAGGCATTTGGAAATTGCTCCCAATGATGAACCAGACTTGTCTTGGCTGATTTCTTTTGATTTTCCCATGATGTCAAGCAAAGAGGCACCAAGTTTGAAGGTAGGCCTTGAAATACATCTACAGGTACACCTCCAACTGACTCAAATGATGTCACTTAGCCTATCAGAATCTTCTAAAGCCATGACATCATTCTGGAATTGTCCAAGCTGTTTAAAGGCAAAGTCAACTTCGGACCCACTGGAATTGTGATACAGTGAATTGTAAGTGAAGTAATCTGTCTGTAAACAATTGTTGGAAAAATTAAGTGTCATGCACAAAGTAAATGTCCTAACAGGCTTGAGGCCAAAAACTATAGTTTGTTAACAAGAAATTTGTGGAGTGGTTGAAAATTGACTCCATCCAACTTCCGACTTCAACTGAGAGGCATTATCAACTGTGACACTGGAGAAATTAATGTTGTGCCTTGATCAAAGGCACATAGACGGATATATCAACTTGTCAGCTCACTGACTTGAACTACTGGCCCAACTCTCAAACAGCAGGCTACCTACCACTCCTCTAGTTCCAGAGATGTATATTGGTGTCTAGATGCTGGACTGAGGTATTCTGATATGAATGGTTTGATCATTCAACTGGATGTATGATTGGATTGTCTACCAACTATCAGGAAATAACACTGATAGAATTTCCAGTCAAGTAGCAGAACTTCAATATTCATCCAGGAAGTACCTAGGTTACATCTGAAATGGAACCCTATTCCGTACAAACTACTTCTGACCAGGGCCCATAGGGGACGCACCCTACGATTCCAGATGCAGCCCAGGCAATCTCTTCCAAGGGATTCACTGGGTGTCTCTCTGTTGTCAGTGAGTTATGGTCTACCTCTTCCACCTCTCTTTTTAAAGGACCTGTCACAGGTGTGACTAGTTGCCTCATTAACCCAACGAGAGATCCCGATGTTGGCCTTTATCCAGTGGTGTAAAGTACTAAAGTAAAAATACTTGTGTGAGGATCTGCTGTTGCATGTGGGGTGTGTGTAAATATTGTATATGTAACAGGTTTTTAGTTTTTCCAGAATGTATGTCCAGCTTTGCTATGTTATGTTATGTCCACATTACAGTGTATGTTACCTGTACCAGGTGGTATTAAACGACCCAAGACCCCCTGTGAGCGTGCAAGAGATGCTGTGAAATATGGCATAATTGGAGCCTTCATCCCCACGTGTGATGACGATGGAGAATACATTCCTGAGCAATGTTCAGGCTCTACAGGTTAACACACACACCATAAATGCTCCAATTGAGTTGAACGTGACAATTAAATCTCTTACTGTAAAATATGTAAATATTATATATTTAACAGGTTATTAACATGTCCAATTCTGGTAGGTTACTGTTGGTGTGTGAACAGTTCTGGACAGAAGATCCCGGGTACTGAGACTCTACCAGGCACTGCTAGAATCAACTGTGCCACACAGAGTAAGTGAGGCCCTGTGGTCTCATCCAACACCATCACCACTTTAAACTCCAACACATCACTACTCTTGCTTCCTACCTTGGATCTCTTTATCCCGCTACATAACATCAGATCTGACAGCCATATTGTTCTCATTCCAGCACAGCTGTTGCTTAAACAACTATTTCTTGTTTTCCTGCATTTCGTCCTACTTCTGACCAGGGCCCATTGGGGAACAGGGGCCCATAGGGGACGCAACCCAAGATTCCAGATGCAGCCAGAGCTTCCAGGATGTTTGTCCAGCAATGTATGTTATACTATGTAATGTCATTGTTACAAAGACTCTTATCTGTGTGTTTAGATGGTATGATACGAACCAAGACCCCCTGTGAGATTGCTAGAGATACTGCGATGAAAATAGTCAGGCTTGGAGTGTACGTCCCCACGTGTGACAACGATGGACAATACACCCCTGAGCAATGCTGGGCCTCTACAGGTTAACACTCACACACACTATAATGGCTCCAATTCTGTTGAACATGACAATTCAATGTGTTACAGTAACATTTATAATTGTGTAATTATTGTATATGTAACATGTCCATTTCTGGTAGGTTACTGTTGGTGTGTGAACAGTTCTGGACAGAAGGTCCCGGGTACTGAGACTCCACCAGGAACTGCTAGAATCAACTGTGCCACACAGAGTAAGTGAGGCCCTGTGGTCTCATCCAACACCATCACCACTTTAAACTCCAACACATCACTACTGTTGCTTCCTACCTTGGATCTCTTTATACTTTCTTTACAAGATGCTCCACTGATTTCAGAATTATGATCTCTCTTCTTCCTGTATCACGATCTCTCTTCTTCCTGTATTACGATCTCTCTTCTTCCTGTATTACGATCTCTCTTCTTTCTGTATCACGATCTCTCTTCTTTCTGTATCACGATCTCTCTTCTTTCTGTATCACAATCTCTCTTCTTCCTGTATCACGATCTCTCTTCTTCCTGGATCACGATCTCTCTTCTTCCTGTATCACGATCTCTTCTTCCTGTCTTTCTGTATCACGATCTCTCTTCTTCCTGTATCACGATCTCTCTTCTTCCTGTCTTTCTGTATCACGATCTCTCTTCTTTCTGTATCACGATCTCTCTTCTTCCTGTATCACGATCTCTCTTCTTCCTGTATCACGATCTGTCTTCTTCCTGTCTTTCTGTATCACGATCTCTCTTCTTCCTGTCTTTCTGTATCACGATCTCTCTTCTTCCTGTCTTTCTGTATCACGATCTCTCTTCTTCCTGTATCACGATCTCTTTTCTTCCTGTATCACGATCTCTTTTCTTCCTGTATCACAATCTCTTTTCTTCCTGTATCACAATCTCTTTTCTTCCTGTATCACAATCTCTTTTCTTCCTGTATCACGATCTCTCTTCTTCCTGTATCACGATCTCTCTTCTTCCTGTATCACGATCTCTCTTCTTCCTGTCTTCCTGTATCACGATCTCTCTTCTTCCTGTATCACGATCTCTCTTCTTCCTGTATCACGATCTCTCTTCTTCCTGTATCACGATCTCTCTTCTTCCTGTATCACGATCTCTCTTCTTCCTGTATCACGATCTCTCTTCTTCCTGTATCACGATCTCTCTTCTTCCTGTATCACGATCTCTCTTCTTCCTGTATCACGATCTCTCGTCTTCCTGTATCACGATCTCTCGTCTTCCTGTATCACGATCTCTCTTCTTCCTGTATCACGATCTCTCTTCTTCCTGTATCACGATCTCTCTTCTTCCTGTATCACGATCTCTCTTCTTCCTGTATCACGATCTCTCTTCTTCCTGTATCACGATCTCTCTTCTTCCTGTATCACGATCTCTCTTCTTCCTGTATCACGATCTCTCTTCTTCCTGTATCACGATCTCTCTTCTTCCTGTATCACGATCTCTCTTCTTCCTGTATCACGATCTCTCGTCTTTCTGTATCACGATCTCTTTTCTTCCTGTATCATGATCTCTCTTCTTCCTGTATCACGATCTCTCTTCTTCCTGTATCACGATCTCTCTTCTTCCTGTATCACGATCTCTTCTTCCTGTCTTTCTGTATCACGATCTCTCTTCTTCCTGTATCACGATCTCTCTTCTTCCTGTATCACGATCTCTCTTCTTCCTGTATCACGATCTCTCTTCTTCCTGTATCACGAGCTCTCTTCTTCCTGTCTTTCTGTATCACGATCTCTCTTCTTCCTGTCTTTCTGTATCACGATCTCTCTTCTTCCTGTATCACGATCTCTCTTCTTCCTGTCTTTCTGTATCACGATCTCTCTTCTTCCTGTATCACGATCTCTCTTCTTCCTGTCTTTCTGTATCACGATCTCTCTTCTTCCTGTCTTTCTGTATCACGATCTCTCTTCTTCCTGTCTTTCTGTATCACGATCTCTCTTCTTCCTGTCTTTCTGTATTACGATCTCTCTTCTTCCTGTCTTTCTGTATCACGATCTCTCTTCTTCCTGTCTTTCTGTATCACGATCTCTCTTCTTCCTGTCTTTCTGTATCACGATCTCTCTTCTTCCTGTCTTTCTGTATCACGATCTCTCTTCTTCCTGTATCACGATCTCTTTTCTTCCTGTATCACGATCTCTTTTCTTCCTGTATCACAATCTCTTTTCTTCCTGTATCACAATCTCTTTTCTTCCTGTATCACAATCTCTTTTCTTCCTGTATCACAATCTCTTTTCTTCCTGTATCACGATCTCTCTTCTTCCTGTATCACGATCTCTCTTCTTCCTGTATCACGATCTCTCTTCTTCCTGTCTTCCTGTATCACGATCTCTCTTCTTCCTGTATCACGATCTCTCTTCTTCCTGTATCACGATCTCTCTTCTTCCTGTATCACGATCTCTCTTCTTCCTGTATCACGATCTCTCTTCTTCCTGTATCACGATCTCTCTTCTTCCTGTATCACGATCTCTCTTCTTCCTGTATCACGATCTCTCGTCTTCCTGTATCACGATCTCTCGTCTTCCTGTATCACGATCTCTCGTCTTCCTGTATCACGATCTCTCTTCTTCCTGTATCACGATCTCTCTTCTTCCTGTATCACGATCTCTCTTCTTCCTGTATCACGATCTCTCTTCTTCCTGTATCACGATCTCTCTTCTTCCTGTATCACGATCTCTCTTCTTCCTGTATCACGATCTCTCTTCTTCCTGTATCACGATCTCTCTTCTTCCTGTATCACGATCTCTTCTTCCTGTATCACGATCTCTCTTCTTCCTGTATCACGATCTCTCTTCTTCCTGTATCACGATCTCTCGTCTTCCTGTATCACGATCTCTCTTCTTCCTGTATCACGATCTCTCGTCTTCCTGTATCACGATCTCTCGTCTTCCTGTATCACGATCTCTCGTCTTCCTGTATCACGATCTCTCTTCTTCCTGTATCACGATCTCTCTTCTTCCTGTATCACGATCTCTCTTCTTCCTGTATCACGATCTCTCTTCTTCCTGTATCACGATCTCTCTTCTTCCTGTATCACGATCTCTCTTCTTCCTGTATCACGATCTCTCTTCTTCCTGTATCACGATCTCTCTTCTTCCTGTATCACGATCTCTCTTCTTCCTGTATCACGATCTCTCTTCTTCCTGTATCACGATCTCTCTTCTTCCTGTATCACGATCTCTCGTCTTTCTGTATCACGATCTCTCTTCTTCCTGTATCACGATCTCTCTTCTTCCTGTATCACGATCTCTCTTCTTCCTGTATCACGATCTCTTCTTCCTGTCTTTCTGTATCACGATCTCTTCTTCCTGTATCACGATCTCTCTTCTTCCTGTATCACGATCTCTCTTCTTCCTGTATCACGATCTCTCTTCTTCCTGTATCACGATCTCTCTTCTTCCTGTATCACGAGCTCTCTTCTTCCTGTATCACGAGCTCTCTTCTTCCTGTCTTTCTGTATCACGATCTCTCTTCTTCCTGTCTTTCTGTATCACGATCTCTCTTCTTCCTGTATCACGATCTCTCTTCTTCCTGTCTTTCTGTATCACGATCTCTCTTCTTCCTGTATCACGATCTCTCTTCTTCCTGTCTTTCTGTATCACGATCTCTCTTCTTCCTGTCTTTCTGTATCACGATCTCTCTTCTTCCTGTCTTTCTGTATCACGATCTCTCTTCTTCCTGTCTTTCTGTATCACGATCTCTCTTCTTCCTGTCTTTCTGTATCACGATCTCTCTTCTTCCTGTCTTTCTGTATCACGATCTCTCTTCTTCCTGTATCACGATCTCTCTTCTTCCTGTATCACGATCTCTCTTCTTCCTGTATCACGATATCTCTTCTTCCTGTATCACGATCTCTCTTCTTCCTGTATCACGATCTCTCTTCTTCCTGTATCACGATCTGTCTTCTTCCTGTATCACGATTTGTCTTCTTCCTGTCTTTCTGTATCACAATCTCTCTTTTTCAGGAACAGACTCTCATTCACTAAAGTCTTTGCAGCTTGTTCTGCATGTTGTTAATGTTTTTCTGTAATTCTAGAGGTGCTACTGTGACTAACTACAACTACTAATCCTAATGCTACTAATGACTAACTACAACTACTAATCCTAATGCTACTAATGACTAACTACAACTACTAATCCTAATGCTACTAATGACTAACTACAACTACTAATATGAACTACTACTACAACTACAAGCGCTGAATACAACCTTAACAAACTACTAATACCAATACTACTAACTACTACTACTACTAATAACTACTAATATGAACTACTACTACTAATATGAACTACTACAAGTGCTGAATTCAACCTTACAGTGAAATACTTGCCAACAAAGCAGTTAAGAAAAAAAGTGTTAAAGTATTTACTCAAATAAACTGAATTAAACATTTTATACAAAAAAAAAAGTGTAATAAGAAATAGAAAAATAATAAATAATAAAGGAGCAACAATAAAACATCAGTAGCGATGCTATATACAGGGTGTTACGGTACAGAGTCAATGTGGAGGCTGTATACAGGGTGTTACGGTACAGAGTCAATGTGGAGGCTATATACAGGGTGTTACGGTACAGAGTCAATGTGGAGGCTATATACAGGGGGTACTGGTACAGAGTCAATGTGGAGGCTATATACAGGGTGTTCCGGTAAAGAGTCAATGTGGAGGCTATATACAGGGTGTTACGGTAAAGAGTCAATGTGGAGGCTATATACGAGGGTGTTACAGTACAGAGTCAATGTGGAGGCTATATACAGGGGGTACCGGTACAGAGTCAATGTGGAGACTATATACAGGGGGTACCGGTACAGAGTCAATGTGGAGGCTATATACAGGGTGTTACGGTAAAGAGTCAATGTGGAGGCTATATACAGGGTGTTACGGTAAAGAGTCAACGTGGAGGCTGTATACAGGGTGTTACGGTAAAGAGTCAACGTGGAGGCTATATACAGGGTGTTACGGTAAAGAGTCAATGTGGAGGCTATATACGAGGGTGTTACAGTACAGAGTCAATGTGGAGGCTATATACAGGGGGTACCGGTACAGAGTCAATGTGGAGACTATATACAGGGGGTACCGGTACAGAGTCAATGTGGAGGCTATATACAGGGTGTTACGGTAAAGAGTCAATGTGGAGGCTATATACAGGGTGTTACGGTAAAGAGTCAACGTGGAGGCTGTATACAGGGTGTTACGGTAAAGAGTCAACGTGGAGGCTATATACAGGGTGTTACGGTACAGAGTCAATGTGGAGGCTATATACAGGGTGTTACGGTACAGAGTCAATGTGGAGGCTATATACAGGGTGTTACGGTAAAGAGTCAATGTGGAGGCTATATACAGGGTGTTACGGTAAAGAGTCAATGTGGAGGCTATATACAGGGTGTTACGGTACAGAGTCAATGTGGAGGCTATATACAGGGTGTTACGGTACAGAGTCAATGTGGAGGCTATATACAGGGTGTTACGGTACAGAGTCAATGTGGAGGCTATATACAGGGTGTTACGGTACAGAGTCAATGTGGAGGCTATATACAGGGTGTTACGGTACAGAGTCAATGTGGAGGCTATATACAGGGTGTTACAGTACAGAGTCAATGTGGAGGCTATATACAGGGTGTTACAGTACAGAGTCAATGTGGAGGCTATATACAGGGGGTACCGGTACAGAGTCAATGTGGAGGCTATATACAGGGTGTTACGGTACAGAGTCAATGTGGAGGCTATATACAGGGTGTTATGGTACAGAGTCAATGTGGAGGCTATATACAGGGTGTTACGGTACAGAGTCAATGTGGAGGCTATATACAGGGTGCTACGGTACAGAGTCAATGTGGAGGCTATATACAGGGGGTTATGGTACAGAGTCAATGTGGAGGCTATATACAGGGTGTTACGGTAAAGAGTCAATGTGGAGGCTATATACAGGGTGTTACGGTACAGAGTCAATGTGGAGGCTATATACAGGGTGTTACGGTACAGAGTCAATGTGGAGGCTATATACAGGGTGTTACAGTACAGAGTCAATGTGGAGGCTATATACAGGGTGTTACAGTACAGAGTCAATGTGGAGGCTATATACAGCGGGTACCGGTACAGAGTCAATGTGGAGGCTATATACAGGGTGTTACGGTACAGAGTCAATGTGGAGGCTATATACAGGGTGCTATGGTACAGAGTCAATGTGGAGGCTATATACAGGGTGTTACGGTACAGAGTCAATGTGGAGGCTATATACAGGGTGTTACAGTACAGAGTCAATGTGGAGGCTATATACAGGGTGTTACGGTACAGAGTCAATGTGGAGGCTATATACAGGGGGTACCGGTAAAGAGTCAATGTGGAGGCTATATACAGGGGGTACCGGTACAGAGTCAATGTGGAGGCTATATACAGGGTGTACCGGTACAGAGTCAATGTGGAGGCTATATACAGGGGGTACCGGTACAGAGTCAATGTGGAGGCTATATACAGGGGGTACCGGTACAGAGTCAATGTGGAGGCTATATACAGGGGGTACCGGTACAGAGTCAATGTGGAGGCTATATACAGGGGGTACCGGTACAGAGTCAATGTGGAGGCTATATACAGGGGGTACCGGTACAGAGTCAATGTGGAGGCTATATACAGGGGGTACCGGTACAGAGTCAATGTGCGGGGGCACCAGTTAGTCCAGGTAATTGAGGTAATATGAACATGTAGGTAGAGTTATTAAAGTGACTATACATAGATAATAAACAGAGAGTAGCAGCAGCATAGAATGGGTGGGGGGACAATGCAAATAGTCTGGGTAGCCATTTGATTAGCTGTTCAGGATTCTAATGGCTTGGGGGTAGAAGCTGTTAAGAAGCCATTTGGATCTAGACTTGGCGCTCCGGTACTGCTTGCCGTGTGGTAGCAGAGAGAACAGCGTGACTAGGGTGGCTGGAGTCTTTGGCAATTTTTTGGGCCTTCCTCTGACACCGCCTGGTATAGAGGTCCTCGATGGCAGGAAGCTTGGCCCAGGTGATGTACTGGGCGTTAGCACTACCCTCTGTAGTGCCTTGCGTTTGGAGGCCGAGCAGTTGCCATACCAGGCGGTGATGCAACCGTTTCAGGATGCTCTCGATGGTGCAGCTGTAGAACTTTTTGAGGATCTGAGGACCCATGCCAAATCTTTTCAGTCTCCTGAGGGGGAATAGGTTTTGTCGTGCCTTCTTCAAGACTGTCTTGTGCTTGGACCATGATAGTTTGTTGGTGATGTGGACACCAAGGAACTGGAATCTCTCAACCTGCTCCACTACAGCCCTGTCGATGAGAATAGGGGCGTCATGTCCTTTGTCTTGATCATGTTGAGGGAGAAGTTGTTAAACTAACTACTACTGCTAACTTCTCATACTTAATACTGCTACTAATACTGCAAACTACTACTGCTAACTACTACTAATACTAACTCCCACTACTAGTACTTCTACTAGTATCTATCCCACTACAACACACTTTTATTCATTCACTAAATGTTATTTCTTTGCAGCTGGTTCTGGATGTTGTTAATGTTTATGTTGTTGTGTCTGTAATTGTAGATGTGGACAGAGATAAAAGGAGTTGGAGCGAAGACATTGGAATGACTTTGACAGTTGTCTTTACTATACTACAGGACCTGATTCACATTCTATACAAATAAATGAAGAAATCCAGAGATGAAACTGTTTATTTACTTACTTTCTTGTTGGTGTGATATGTTGAACAATGTATCTGAACAAGTTCATTTCTGGGAAGTGGAGGAAGGAGTAGGACTGTTATGGTGACTGTATTACCACCACACCGGCAGTTACAGGACATGAAGGCAGTTAAATTCCACGTGACAATTTAGTAATTAGGCTTCTCCAAGCTCTGATGCTGGTGATGGTCATTAGTAGTCTACCACACTTGCTAACTGCCTGCTACCCAGCACTCTATTGTCCCTCTAATCACTCTGACATCAATGCAAATCTAAATCACTTCATGAGCTCATGTTGCGCATCATTTCTAAAACCTACGCAATTGCTTGAGAACAGCCTGATGGCTTCTATTAAAAAGAGGAGGCTCGCATTGGCTTTCTATAGGCTAGATCTACTATATTTACAGTACCAGTCAAACGTTAGAACACACCTACTCATTCCAGGGTTTTCAGTTAATATATTTTCTCGATTGTAGAATAGTGAAGACATCAAAACTATGAAATCACACATGAAATCGTGTTAAACAAATCAAAATATATTGAGATTCTTCAAAAAGTTGCCACCCTTTGCCTTGACTGCTTTGTACACTCTTGGCATTCTCTCAACCAGATTCATGAACTAGTCACCTGGAATGCATTAAGTAACAGGAGTGTATTGTTAATTTGTGAAATTTCTTTCCTCCATGTGTTTGAGCCAATCCGTTGTGTTGTGACACAGTAGTGGTGGTATACAGAAGATAGCCCTATTTGTTAAAAGCCAAGTCCCTATTATGGCAAGAACAGCTCAAATAAGCAAAGAGAAGCAACACTAAGACATGAAAACGCAACAGTCAGTATTTAGCAGACAAACATCGGGCAACAGCACACTTGATAACCTGGATGAGGTTAGAGAGAAATATCCACAACTCCCACTATTGGAAGTGTTATGCTCACCAAAAAACTTACCGACTAAGCCTAAATCATATGGATTGTAATCATGATATTTACCATTCTCAGTCCTGATCTGTATTTCCTCAGAATTATCAGGAATATAAGTACAGCACATGTACCCCCCAGCACCAGTACCCCCTTGTGCGGACAGAAGACAATCAAGGGCCAAACAATTTTGCATCTCCCCAGTCCGAATGGCAACCATCTCAGCAGTTATTCACTCAACACTATCAAGTGTACTATTAGCTAACACGATCCACATCTCGTGGATGCTAAAGTTTTGACCATTCATCCAAGAACGGGACCTGCTTTTTAAATATGAACAAAAAAATTATATTTTATTTGGAACGGCAAGCCAGATAAAATTATAAGGGCCTATTATATAATGAATATGAATTCGGAGGGCAGAAATTATTAAATATTAAACCTCTCACTAAAAGCAGTCATACAAAAGTTATACTTAAATCAAAATTGGTCTAGTAAATTTGTCACGATCGTCTTCGGGAGAAAGAGAGGACCAAGGCGCAGCGTGATATAAATACATTCTTATTTACCGAAACGAAGAACACTAAACACACTATCAAAATAACCAACGAACGTAACGCTATATATTCAAATAGTGCAGACACAGGCAACTTACACAGACAATAACCCACAAAATACCCAACGGAATATGGCTGCCTAAATATGGTTCCCCATCAGAGACAACAATAAACAGCTGCCTCTAATTGAGAACCAATCTAGGCAACCATAGACATACAAACACCTAGACAAGTGAACACCCCATAAACATACAAAACCCCTAGACAAGTCAAACACATCCAATCTAGGCAACCATAGACATACATCCCCCATGTCACACCCTGACCTAACCAAAATAATAAAGAAAACAAAGATAACTAAGGTCAGGGCGTGACAAAATTGGTACGAATGTCTCATCCTGTGTTCAAGAAGGGCCTTTATTCAGATTACACCTGCTCACTTTCAGTTGTTTGAAAAGGAAATCATCTCCAAAATGTCTTTATTTTTTGAACAAGCCTTAGAAAGTTGGTTGCAATTTCAGTTTAATCCACCTGAAAGGACGGAACAAATATTGTGGTAAAAATCAAATATACTAATTGATGAAAAAAAAATGTATTTTTCAAAGATTTTTTTATTTTTATTTATAATTTTAGTGAATGATATCATAAATAGGACTGGTGGAGTTATGTCACACATGCAGCTAACAGACATATGGAAATGTCTGCTCTACCCAAAATTAATTGCAGCATTACCACAAAAATGGAAGAGGCAAGTAGAAGGGGAAAAAAGTAAGGAACTTGTATGTCGGCCCTGTATTAAAGAACATAAATGGTTCAAGAAGTGTGATAAATAAAAACATACAAATTTCATTTAAGGACCAAAAAACTGACAGCTGTGCCATATAAATTGCAAAATAGTTGGGAAGAGATTTGCGATGTACCCATTCCATGGCTTATTAATTGATACGCCGGATTCAAAATGTCAATTTTTTTTATTTAAATTACATAACAAAATTCTTGCAACTAATAGAATGTTATATATATGGGGGATACAATCTTCCCAGCTCTGTAGATTCTGCTGTGAGGAGGCAGAGTCATTAGATCATTTATTTTGGTATTGTCCGCATGTAGCTCGTTTTTGGTCACAGGTCCAGGAATGGCTGAAGAATTGCAACATTTGCCTAGAACTAACGCTACAGATAGCAATACTGGGGGATTTGAAAAGCCATAGTCAATCAATAATTTAATTATTTTAGCAAAAAAATATATTTTTAACTTACAACCTGTAGAAGCTATGAGAATAGGAAGGTTCAATTATTTTGTGAAGCATCACAGCACAGTTTAAAAATATATGGCAAATAGAAATCCGAAATGGATGATGTTGAGAGATAGATGGGAGAGGTTGAATGGAGCTGAAGGGTGGGACTAATAACAAGATAAACAATGTAAAACATATATAGGTTTGGAACTCTTTGTGAAATAGCTATAGTTACAAATAGAAATAGAAATCAAACTGGATGGACATCAGAAATAGAGGAAGGACTAAGAACCAACAAGAGAGAACTATTGTAAAGTACACTGTAAAATGTGTATAAGATGTATAAATTGAAGTTAAGAATAAATGTTTATCAGTTTACTCCAATTGGGGGAAATCGGTGGTAGGGTTTGCGGGGAATAATAAAAGGTATATTCAGTAAAGTATGTATGTCTATATATGCATGCGTATATATATACCCCAAAATATATGGGGGATTGGAAATGATGCAGACAATTACATTGATGGAAGCAACATTCTTTCTGCAATATTAACCCCTTTAACAGTTAAAATCTCCTCCAACCACTGCAGTGTCTGAGTTTAATTCTGAAAAGTCTAGAAATACCTTAGTGAGGAAATCAGGGGGGTGGGCAGGGGGGGGGGGGGGGTATTCGTTATGGAAATGTTCTGCCCCTTGTAAAGTACCATTAATTATAACAAAGCGACCAAATGTATCTTTCACACATTTCAACACCTTAAGTGGTAGGTTCTTTTTCACAAGAATTGCTACACCTCTACTTCTGGATGTAAGTGATGAGAAAAACACTTGACCAAGCCCCCCCCCCTTGTTGCAATTTCAGACGCTCCTTATCATCCAAATGAGTTTCTTGCAACAGGGCAATATCAATATTTTCTTTTTTCAAAAAAGGCAGTACCTCCTTCCTTTTAATGGGGTTATGGCTCCCTCTAGTGTTCCATGTACAGAAACGCAGTCTGTTACCTGCCATTGCGCTTTGACCATTCAATATCCAGACTGAATCCTACTGTAAAAATGGGGTGGTACCTTTTTCCATGTGTGGAACTCTCTCACCGAGCATAAACAAACGATAAGCCTGAACTCAAACTATACTAAACCCAAAAATGTAACATGTAAAGATCCAAAAGGGGGTTTTCCCCACTAGCTAACATGCAGGGGATTTCAACTTTAATGTAGACTCTTAAGTCCGCATTGCCACTCAATAGCCTCATCATATATATATATATATATATATATATATATATATATATATATATATATATATATATATATATATATGAAAATAATCAATCGAAGATTGAGGCTCTTCCACCTAAAACCAAGACTGCACCAATATAGATTCACACATATCTCAGTCTGAGCTATAGTGTCAGTTCCTTTAGCATGAAAAATAATAAAAGATACAAATATTACTGAACGGGAGCGCGTGAAAACTCAGACCACTGTTTCATGATCAGATAAAAATATAAAAGTTCTCCAATGCTGCGGAGGAGCAGCTTAGTTATTCACCCGAGCGAGTCAATAAACACAGCCTCTTCAGGTGTGTACTTTTTTTTTGTGGGGGGGGGGGGGGGGGGGCGATCCGTTGACCATAATCTTCAATGTGGCCGGGTACAGCAGTGCGTAGTCCATCTTCATTCTCTTGAGTCGAGCCTTCATCTCATCAAACGCTTTGCGTCTTCGTACAACCGCTGTGGAATAATCATTGAAGAATGAGACCTTTGGACCTCCACGTTGACTACCGTCAGAGCCGATGTTTCTAGCCGCATCCATAACGCGCTGCTTGTCGGTAAAGTTGTGGAACTTTACAACCACTAGCCGTGGTCGCTGGTTGGGACCGGGTATCGGTGCTTGAGAGCGATGGGCTCTGTCCAGCTTCGGGTATCGGTGCTTGAGAGCGATGGGCTCTGTCCAGCTTCGGGTATCGGTGCTTGAGAGCGATGGGCTCTGTCCAGCTTCGGGTATCGGTGCTTGAGAGCGATGGGCTCTGTCCAGCTTCGGGTATCGGTGCTTGAGAGCGATGGGCTCTGTCCAGCTTCGGGTATCGGTGCTTGAGAGCGATGGGCTCTGTCCAGCTTCGGGTATCGGTGCTTGAGAGCGATGGGCTCTGTCCAGCTTCGGGTATCGGTGCTTGAGAGCGATGGGCTCTGTCCAGCTTCGGGTATCGGTGCTTGAGAGCGATGGGCTCTGTCCAGCTTCGGGTATCGGTGCTTGAGAGCGATGGGCTCTGTCCAGCTTCGGGTATCGGTGCTTGAGAGCGATGGGCTCTGTCCAGCTTCGGGTATCGGTGCTTGAGAGCGATGGGCTCTGTCCAGCTTCACACGACCAGCCTTAGTGTCCATTTGTAGGTAGCCAGGCATCCATTCCCTTTTACGTGACCCTTCCGGATTTTCCCACAACACGGGATATTGCATCTGCGTCCTCCTCGATTATCCAAGTCATCAATGTGCTCCGCCATTTCACGCACCTGTTTGTCACATTTCGCGCACCTGTTTCTCACATTTCGCGCACCTGTTTCTCACATTTCGCGCACCTGTATCTCACATTTCGCACACCTGTTTCTCACATTTCGCGCACCTGTATCTCACATTTCGCGCACCTGTTTCTCACATTTCGCGCACCTGTTTCTCACATTTCACGCACCTGTTTCTCACATTTCACGCACCTGGTTTCTCACATTTCACGCACCTGTTTCTCACATTTCGCGCACCTGTTTCTCACATTTCACGCACCTGTTTCTCACATTTCGCACACCTGTATCTCAAGTTCTTTTAACTTAGTGTCCATTGATGAAACTTCAGCAGTAGCACTTCTTCCTTCCACCTCATCCACATGTTTGACAACCCACTGTAGTTCAGCTGAATGGCCTGCTATTGCGTCCAAGACCGTTACCATCTTAACATGGATCCCTTTAGTAATGTTATCCGTCATCCTTTGAATCACCAGGTCCATTGTGCTTGGATCTGCAATGGGGTTAGCGTCGCTAACAATAGCTAGCTCCTCCTGCACATCTACGGGGATGGTGGTTTTGGGCGAGTTCTTAGTTCTGTCGGGCATGTTGTGGGAAATTTTGAGAAAATAGCCGTCAAGACTCATTCTAGGATAACTTATTTAGCAGATCCTACCACTTTTTTTCAAGCTAGGGGATTAATGTAAAAATATACATTTACGAATGCTACGGGAGCTCGCTGAAACAGTGTTCTCTACGGCGCCATCATGTCCCCCGCATTGCTGCTTTTAACGTATAGTCTGGCGAAGAGGCAGGAGTCTCAGGGAGCACAACTTAACATTTAAACAAAATTAACTTCATGATAGGTTAAACATGTCTTTTGGACCTTCAGTATCCTAAACATACTGCTTCATTTCGCAAGTAAACATTTACAAAAAGTTAAGCACAATGAGTTATGTCCTGGAAGTGGAATGAAGTATTAAGGATGCAGGATGCAGACACTACAGAATAGCATTGCTGCTTTTAATGTATAGACTGACGAAGAGGCAGGAGTCTCAGGGAGCACACCGAGGGCAAGCTGCTTCCACATAATGCATTGTTCCAGCGCTTTTGACCTGAAGACGAAACCGAAATATTCAGCTGTACACAGACAACAGTAGGAAAGTCTACATGAGAGATTAAATAGTTAAATGAACAAGGAATAAGTTTAATTTGATGACTGGATCAGTAATGATACTGGGCTTACTGTACCTTCAAAGTTGATATGAATACGAGTCTCTCTTTAAACCAGGGGGGGGGGGGGGTTGACACCAAGTCAATACCAGTTTAAACCAGGGGGGGGGATGGGGTTGACACCAATTCAATACCAGTTTAAACCAGGGGGGGGGGGGTTGACACCAGGTCAATAGCAGTTTAAACCAGGGGGGGGGGGTTGACACCAGGTCAATACCAGTTTAAACCGGGGGGGGGGGGGTTGACACCAAGTCAATACCAGTTTAAACCAGGGGGGGGGGGGGGGTTGACACCAAGTCAATACCAGTTTAAACCGGGGGGGGGGTTGAAACCAGGTCAATACCAGTTTAAACCAGGGGGGGGGGGGTTGACACCAGGTCAATACCAGTTTAAACCGGGGGGGGGGGGGGGGGTTGACACCAGGTCAATACCAGTTTAAACCAGGGGGGGGGGGGGGGGTTGACACCGAGTCAATACCAGTTTAAACCAGGGGGGGGGGTTGACACCAGGTCAATACCAGTTTAAACCGGGGGGGGGGGGGGGGGGTTGACACCAAGTCAATACCAGTTTAAACCAGGGGGGGGAGGGGGTTGACACCAAGTCAATACCAGTTTAAACCAGGGGGGGGGGTTGACACCAGGTCAATACCAGTTTAAACCAGGGGGGGGGGGGGGTTGACACCAGGTCAATACCAGTTTAAACCAGGGGGGTTGGCACCAGGTCAATACCAGTTTAAACCGGGGGGGGGGTTGACACCAGGTCAATACCAGTTTAAACCGGGGGGGGGGGGGGTTGACACCAGGTCAATATCAGTTTAAACCGGGGGGGGGGGGGGTTGACACCAGGTCAATACCAGTTTAAACCGGGGGGGGGGGGGTTGACACCAGGTCAATACCAGTTTAAACCGGGGGGGGGGGGTTGACACCAGGTCAATACCAGTTTAAACCAGGGGGGGTTGACACCAGGTCAATACCAGTTTAAACCAGGGGGGGGGGGGGGGTTGACACCAGGTCAATACCAGTTTAAACCAGGGGGGGGGGGGGGGATTGACACCAGGTCAATACCAGTTAAAACCAGGGGGGGAGGGTTGACACCAAGTCAATACCAGTTTAAACCAGGGGGGGGGTGGTTGACACCAAGTCAATACCAGTTTAAACCAGGGGGGGGGGGGGTTGACACCAGGTCAAAACCAGTTTAAACCAGGGGGGGGGGTGTTGACACCAGGTCAATACCAGTTTAAACCAGGGGGGTTGGCACCAGGTCAATACCACTTTAAACCAGGGGGGGAAGGGGGGTTGACACCAAGTCAATACCAGTTTAAACCAGGGGGGGGGGGGGGGGTTGACACCAGGTCAATACCAGTTTAAACCAGGGGGGGGGGGGGGGGTTGACACCAGGTCAATACCAGTTTAAACCAGGGGGGGGGGGGTTGACACCAGGTCAAAACCAGTTTAAACCAGGGGGGGGGGGGGTTGACACCAGGTCAATACCAGTTTAAACCAGGGGGGGGGGGGGGGGGTTGACACCAAGTCAATACCAGTTTAAACCAGGGGGGGGGGGGGGGGGGGGTTGACACCAGGTCAATACCAGTTTAAACCAGGGGGGGGGGGTTGACACCAAGTCAATACCAGTTTAAACCGGGGGGGGGGGGGGGTTGACACCAAGTCAATACCAGTTTAAACCAGGGGGGGGGGGTTGACACCAAATCAATACCAGTTTAAACCAGGGGGGGGTTGACACCAAGTCAATACCAGTTTAAACCAGGGGGGGGCGAGGGGGGGGTTGACACCAAGTCAATACCAGTTTAAACCAGGGGGGGGGGGGTTGACACCAAGTCAATACCAGTTTAAACCAGGGGGGGGGAGGGGGTTGACACCAAGTCAATACCAGTTTAAACCAGGGGGGGGGGGGGTTGACACCAAGTCAATACCAGTTTAAACCAGGGGGGGGGGGGGGTTGACACCAAGTCAATACCAGTTTAAACCAGGGGGGGGGGGGGGGTTGACACCAAATCAATACCAGTTTAAACCAGGGGGGGGTTGACACCAAGTCAATACCAGTTTAAACCAGGGGGGGGGAGGGGGGGGTTGACACCAAGTCAATACCATTTTAAACCAGGGGGGGGGGGGGGGTTGACACCAAGTCAATACCAGTTTAAACCAGGGGGGGAGGGGGTTGACACCAAGTCAATACCAGTTTAAACCAGGGGGGGGGGGGGGGGGGGTTGACACCAAGTCAATACCAGTTTAAACCAGGGGGGGGGGGTTGACACCAGGTCAATACCAGTTTAAACCAGGGGGGGGGGGGGTTGACACCAGGTCAATACCAGTTTAAACCAGGGGGGGGGGGGGGTTGACACCAGGTCAATACCAGTTTAAACCAGGGGGGGGGGGGGGGTTGACACCAAGTCAATACCAGTTTAAACCAGGTAGGGGGGGGGGGGGAAGGGGGGTTGACACCAGGTCAATACCAGTTTAAACCAGGGGGGGGGGCTTGACACCAAGTCAATACCAGTTTAAACCAGGGGGGGGGGGGGGGGGGGTTGACACCAAGTCAATACCAGTTTAAACCAGGGGGGGGGTTGACACCAAGTCAATACCAGTTTAAACCAGGGGGGGCGAGGGGGGGGTTGACACCAAGTCAATACCAGTTTAAACCAGGGGGGGGGGGGGGTTGACACCAAGTCAATACCAGTTTAAACCAGGGGGGGGAGGGGGTTGACACCAAGTCAATACCAGTTTAAACCAGGGGGGGGGGGGTTGACACCAAGTCAATACCAGTTTAAACCAGGGGGGGGGGGGGGGGGGGGGTTGAGAAAGGGGGTGGGGGAGAGAGAGAGAGAGAGAGAGAGAGAGAGAGAGAGAGAGAGAGAGAGAGAGAGAGAGAGACAGAGAGAGAGAGAGACAGAGAGAGAGACGGGGTGGCAGAGAAAGGGGGTGGAGGAGAGAGAAAGACATGGGGTGAGAGAGAGAGAGAGAGAGAGAGAGAGAGAGAGAGAGAGAGAGAGAGAGAGAGAGACAGAGAGACAGAGAGACAGAGAGACAGACAGACAGACAGACAGACAGACAGACAGGTAGCATAGCTGTATTCCGTGGTGCTCCTAAAACCATTCGGTATTCTGTACCTACAGACACCTGGACTCCGTCAGAGTCAACAGCCATTGTGTTGATAGTGCTGTTGTGTACTGGAAGGTTCTGGGATGAAATTCCCATCCTAAAACGTACACTGTTTGAGACCCAAAGGTGTACCAGTGTAGACAAACACAGACAGACACACAGGTGATGTACCTGACTAATACACACTAATACATGCTAATACACACTAATACACAATAATATACATTAATACACCTGACTATGGGTGTATCCCAAATGGCACCCTGTTGAAGGGCATTACTTTTGACCAGGCCCCAAAGGTGTTTATATTGACACCCTGTTGAAGTGCATTACTTCTGACCAGGGCCCAAAGGTGTGTATATTTGTCCACAAGGGGGCGCTCCTCCTCATGTTTATTAGTTGGTTTGGTCTCCAACATCATCTACAGGTCCAATAAAAACAAACAACAGTTATACTATGTTTGTGTGTTTGTCTCATAAAGGAGAAGAAAATTAATATATGACTCTGTCTCTGTGAACAGTAATCATAAATTCAACTGGGCTTGGAGAGAGAGAGAGAGAGAGAGAGAGAGAGAGAGAGAGAGAGAGAGAGAGAGAGAGAGAGAGAGAGAGAGAGAGAGAGAGAGAGAGAGAGAGAGAGAGACCTCAGACCTAAGAGCATATTTCTATCCCAAAATTATACCTCAATACAAAGAATTTGAAACTATAAAAGATGAAGAAAAATCAAATATTTATTGGGTGAAAAGCCAAAATGTGCAGTTTTGGCAGCCAAATATGTGTCCTCCTGCCACAACCTGAGGGACAGCCAGTGAAAAGCCAAATATGTGTCCTCCTGCCACAACCTGAGGGACAGCCAGTGAAAAGCCAAATATGTGTCCTCCTGCCACAACCTGAGGGACAGCCAGTGAAAAATGCAAAGTAATATTGATAATATTTCCCATTTAGCTTAGTTTTGTTTTGTCTTTCATACCAGGTAGTATGTCTTCTCAAGTCATATTGACACTGGTCTACTACTGTTGCTTTAATGTATTGTTGTTCTGATTAATATTGTTGTTGTAGTTGTTGTTAATGGTGATCCCATGTCCACTACTACTATTATTATTGCTGTTGGTCC
>NW_026601931.1:0-2665 GCF_029448725.1 Salvelinus fontinalis
CGCTCACTTGCCTCCATGTAGTTGCGGTCGCACAGAATCTCTCGGGAGGTCCAGGGGGTGTAGCTACAGGTTTTGCCCACTCTATACACAGGGTCTTCATTCATGTGGTTTCCTGGCAGCCTGAACTGCATGACCAAGCTGAACATCTTATCATCCTAAAATGAAGGGGGAAGGAAAAAATAATTAAAGCCTTTCATTATATAGCAGAAAATAAATAATTCAGTTGACCTTCATGCAAGTTATAGACTGTGGCAAAATTGCCCATATGAATGCAGCTGCCACTGTATTGAAGCCACACTACAGGAGAAGAGCTCAGTAGTACAAATCACTGCAGTCTGTATCATGTATGATTAAATTTTTCATCTAATGATGCAAATATTGACTTGTATCTTTGTGTATACAGGGCTCATCTGTAAAAGAGCCTGGTCTCAGCATGACTCCATGTCAAAGGTTAAATAAAATGACGTTGCTACATTATGGGTTGCAAATGCAGTGACACTGAAAGGCAAACTGTCCATTTGAAGTTCAAGCAAACACTACAGTGTTTAGGGTTACCATGTTTTGGGAAAAGCAGTTTTGAAGAGAAGCAAAAAACATGGCATTC
Source organism: Salvelinus fontinalis (assembly GCF_029448725.1). Lineage (NCBI taxonomy): Eukaryota > Metazoa > Chordata > Actinopteri > Salmoniformes > Salmonidae > Salvelinus > Salvelinus fontinalis. The sequence continues at coordinate 605 of NW_026601931.1, forward strand.
CCCATGGGGTCAAATTTAAAGCTGAATCCACACTGAGTAGCAAGGCCAGGCGTCAGGTTTATGATTTGTGTGTCATCTGGAAGGGATGGAGATTGTGTGAATACAATAGTTGACAAACAATATCAATCTATGATTTATGAAAGGAGAATCATAAGAGACACTCACTGAAGACAGCATCAACCTCTTTAAAAAGAGGAGCGACACTCAAACGAATAACGTTACCAAGGCATTCAGCGTTGAGGTCATCTGGAATGGGAAAGGTTAGTTAAAAACCAAAAGATATATATATATAGTCAAACGCTTAGTGCTTGAACTTGCAGGGTGCAAAATGCATACTTATAGATGGTGTCTGTTGTGCTTGTATGCCCACAGCTGCCAACAATAGGCAAAACAACCTGTAAGGCATTTGACAAATTATTATGATTGATTAAAAGGAGGAAGAACACAACTCAAATGTTTGCGTCGCATAAGACTCTTCTAGGCCTGTTACTACTTACCCTGAGCTAAGGAAAGGAACCATTGTAGAACAGAATTGTTCTGATAAAATACACAGCTACAGAATCTAATATTTTACCCAAGGTGTGCAGCCTACAGTCCAGGGGTATTCAACTTTTACCCTATGACAAAGGCTTCCCACACTCATTCACCTGAACCCCAAAGGGCTGCACATTTTCTTTTTATTCCCCTAGCCCTACAAAGCTGATTCAAATAATCAACTAATCATCAAGCTTTGTTCATGTGAATCAGCTGTGTAGTGTTAGGACAAAAACCAAAATGCACACCAAGTTTGGGGGTTTTGTGGAGCGATGGGTAACTGTTGTCTATGTGTGCAAAGGGTCACTGGTTCGGGACAGAAGTAAAACTGTTACACGGGCACCATTTAATTTGTCATCGATCTCTAGACCAGATCCCCCCTACCTTTTCATTACGCAGACATAAGCACAGTTGACACCATCGAGGTGCGGATGTTTACTTTCGACACTAGTTATTTTTCTCCAGTTTCGTCCGACGAACAGACTGTCGTGGTAAAATAAAACGGGATATATTTTTAATGGAGTCCTAAGCATCACTCCAGTCAAAAGAATCTCTGCGAACGTTCGATTCCATTCATTTGCTATGGGCTCGCGCTAGTGTTCCCGCTTAGCCAACGTTCTTATTAGGCCGTTTTTCAGCCTTGGGTGAATTTTGACTCGTTCTATTGTCCAGCCTGTAGCTAGCCAGAGCGAATTTACGAAAGCACCCGCATGTCCATTGAGGAAGCACGACGACATGTAGCTAAACTAAGAATGACGAGAATAATCAAGTCAATAAACGTTGGCTAGTTAGCCTATAGTTAATATACTGGCAAGTTTGATGTACAACTACTAACGTTCGGTAGTTAGCTAACATACCGGTACATAGTGCTGTAATGATATGTGGTTCGTAAGGACAGCGTAGCTAACACATTGTCAGCCAACGTAACTTATTTGTAAAGTCATTACATTGGTCGTTAGGGCAAATCTGGTCTGTGATGGGAAGGGGGGGGGGGTTCACACCTAGCTCGGCTATTAGACTATTCTTTAGTAAAGGTTGAATAGTCTATTGTTCAGTTATTAGCCCAACTTGCAACAAATTGCTGTTCCTCTCTCATTCCTTTCCCTCTTCCACGCGTCATCATTCTGCTCCGGAGTGGCTCGCTTTGTGGGCGTGCTGGCAGGATAGGGCAGCGTCTTCAATTGCGCGTCAAGAATTCTGCATACAGTAGCAGTTTGTATGAAGGTGTGGTTATTCACAGGCAAATTGTTATATGCTATGCAGGTACATTTGTGTCTTTTTGTCGAAATCAAAAATAATTGTTCTGACAGCTATTTTTTCCCCGACAGAAAAGGAAGTCAAAGCGGACACCTACGAAGATGGCATCTCAGGTAAGCAGCACTGGGCTGTATTGACGTATCCTCAAACAATGACATGTGCTGCTTTAGATTGAACGGTCATATCTCAGTTTTTTTCTCTCTTTACTTTCAGAGAGCAAGCTGTCCAAGGGGGTCGAAAATGTAGATATTGCCAGATGTTCACTGTGTG